>NC_065522.1:3091561-3095536 GCF_006386435.1 Epinephelus moara | reverse complement strand
TGGATTTGGAACCACACTCCTAACTACCACATCCTTACTCCCAGATAACAACAGCTCTGTCCTGACCTTGGTAAATTTAAATTCCTCTGTTAAACTAGATACTGGTAGCTGAAGTATCCCTATTTAGACATCTAGGAGCGCCCAACCACTTCCTAATATAGGAGCTAACCAACCTTTCAATTCTCACACAACGGCTATTGGAATTTCATAAATTGACAGTGGCCACATTAATCTAGGCTATAGCCCAAACTGCAAACACCACAACTTCAACTTTCCTGGAAGTTCTGATTCATCTATTCTATCCAATCCTTTAGCCACATCTTTTCTAAATTTCACCACCTGTTCCTCATCATTCAGCTCCACATTGTACCATCTACCTAAGCTCTTCACTGACTTTTCCCTAATTGTTGGGATTTCCTCATCATCTATGATAAACTTCCTATCAGTTAACTTCCCTCTAGGTATTGAGATGCTTCTAGACTTACTAGGCTTGATCTTCATCCTGGCCCACTTGAGGTTCTTATTTACCTTCTCTAGTAGCCTCTTTGTACATGGCATTGTTGTGGTCACCAGTGTCATGTCATCCATGTAAGCCCTAAATGTTATTATTTATTGCTGTTTCTTGTATTTTTTGTACTCTTTTTGCATGCCTAGTTTGTTTTACGTTGTTTTACGTTTTTAAATTTTGAAATCTTTATTCTGACTCTTTCCCCTTGACTGCTGTAACACTGGAATTTCTCAATTGTGGGATCAATAAAGGTGTATCTTATCTTATCTTATCTTATCTTATCTTATCTTATCTTAACTGGTGGAAGATGCCCCCGTTCTGCCGTCTCTCCCCACCTGCTACCCACTTGGAAGCCCAGATGATTACTTTCATCACCATAGTAAATGCTAATGGAGAACTTGTACACCCTGCCACAATACCTATTTCTAGCCTCTGCCAACCTGTTGTGAAACCTGCCATACTTAGATACAAGCTAATATCCTGAAAATATGCTTTCACTAAGTTAACACCAACCTGTGGCACTTTGAAGTAGTCAAATGCACTCCAAATGAGGCTATGTGGAACTGAACCAAACGCATTTGCAAGATCTAAAAATATTGCATGCAGGTCCCTTTTTTTAATCTTCGCTGCCTGAATCTGGTGCAAGATCATGCTAGTATACTCTAAACATCCTGCAAAACGTGGTATTCCTGCCTTCTGCACCATAGTATCTATTAAGCTATTCCTTTCCAAGTAGCTAGCTAATCTCTGCACTACTATACTAAAGAAAATCTTCCCTTCTACATTCAAGAGAGAAATCATCTGGAATTGGCTAAGGTCCACAGACTCCTTCTCCTTAGGAATGAGGACACCCCCTGCCCTACGCCATGCTCTTGGGATAATTTGTTTCTCCCAAACTATTATTAGCTGTTTCCGCAATAAAATTAAGGATATCAGGTGCACTTTTATATACCCGGTAGGGGACTCCATTAGGCCCTGGGGCCGAAGAAGCCTGCACGCCTGACCACCTCCTGAACTTCCTTCCACCTAGGTGGCCTGACATCCATCTCATGCTCTATTTCCTTCCACCTAGGTGGCCTGACATCCATCTCATGCTCTATCTCTCCTAATGGAGGGATATCTGGTGGAAAACCTACTATCCTATTCTTCTCTAAATCTGAATATGTATTTCTCAAATATTCTTCAACCTCCAGCCTTGCTGCTTTAAGCTGCCCTCCCTTTTCCTGGCCAAACAATCCTTTAACAAACTTAAAAGGGTCCCTGAAAAAAGCTGTCCTTGCATATTCCTTCTTCCTCCTCTTTTTCCTGAGATGCTCTGCCCTTCTAAGAGCTGCTAGCCTGCTTATCAACTCCTCTTGCAGCACATTAATTCCCTCCCTTTCTTCTTCTTCTTCTGTAGCCTTTTTCCACTGCTTTCTTAACTGTCCCCTTTCCTTAGCTAACTTCTCTATTTCTCTTTGCCACCTACACCTACCTGACTGTACCCTCTCACTCCTCTTTCTCTCATGCACTCCAAACCTCTCTGCACCATATGAGCAAATTATATCTCCCATCTTTTCTAACTTTTCTACTGCATTTCCTCTAATGTAGCGTTCACACCGGGCGCGAGTGAAGCGAATTAATCACTCGTAACGCAAGTAACGCGCCGCCTGTAACGCGTGAGTTTAGACGCCTGACCATTTTGTTAATTCGCGTTATCGCGTCATTCGTGCGAGTAGCGGGGAAGCCGGCTGTGCTAACTGGAGCTAAGCTGGTGCTAACGTTCATAGTACAACCATTCTGCAAACTAATTAAGGACACATATTTACAGAACTTACCAAGTAGACCAGTCTCCTCGGCGACTTTCACCCAAGCCTGCTCCTTTTTGTTGCGGTCTCTGCAGAGTAGACACGTAGTATCATATAGCTCCGGGTAGCCACGCACCGCAATGATAAGTTTCTCCTCCATCTCGGCATCAACAACTGGACGTCAGGGTGTCAAGATGTCACTGATGACCATGGCTGAGATAACCACCATCGGTGCTTTGTACCTGCTCTGGAAGTCCCAGATGCGTCGGAGGGCCAAACGCCGTCGTTTTTGGGTTCACCCTATCCTGCATTAGCGCATCCAGCTCGGCGAGTTTTACCACCTCCTCCAGGAACTCCGTCTGGATGATAGCCGCTTTCAGCGGTACTTCAGGCTGACTGGGGCCCAGTTTGAGGACCTGTTGGCGAGGGTTGGCGCCAGGATCTCCCGGCAGGACACCAACTACAGGCGCTCCATTTCAGCTGCGGAGCGTCTGTCCATCTGTCTCCGGTGAGTAGCAGTTTACGTTTACGTGTGTCAACAACTGGACATTGTTGACACACGGGAGAATCTCAATGCTGATTGGCTTTCGCGGCACGCGAATTCGCCTCAAAAGTTCAATATTTTCAACTCGAGCGATGAGGCGTTGGACGCGAATTTCACGTCTATTGCGCCGTGCTAGACGCCTCTATCGCGTCCATCGCGTCGCGCTAGACGGGTCCATTGCGCCGCCTGGCGCGAATTCGCGTCTAATCGCGTCTTTGCATTGACTTTGTATGTAATCTCGATGCACGAATATGCGAATTCGCGTTTGGTGTGAACGCCCCATAAGCCTGCTTAAGATTACTGACAAATCCCTATTAACTATCTCCCATTCTTTACTGTCATTTGCCCTAGGCCATCTATCTCTAACCTTTTGCTCCATGGTTCTCTCCCTGACTGGCCTGCTAACCTCAGTGTCACCTGCATCCCCTCTTACTACCTCCTCCTCCTCCTCCTCCTCCTCCTCAGTGGCAGTGTTACTGATATCCTGCGAACTGTGGTTTTCTACCTGGACTTCATCAGACTGACTCAACTGACTTCCTAAGAAGTGCTGATCAATGCGGCTACTCTGCCCTTTCTTTGCCACACACTTCTTCTTTCCCTGATGAGTTCTGAGGCCTTTTATTGATGTTACTTTCTGCCAGCCGCAAGGACAAACCTGAAGCATCTTGTTCTCGATTGTGCTACTTTTGCCCTCTGCAGATGGACCATTAACTAATAGTTAGTTCCTCATTAGTTCCTCAGTATCTACTCTGAAATTTGATCAGGGGTTACTGAAGAAGTGACCATTAACTAATAAGGCCCGTTTCCACTGAAGAAGTTCCTGGTACTATTTGGGGGGCAGGAACTACTACAGGAACGTCCTCTCGCTCGGCCCTCTCAACCGCCGTGTCTCCACTGAGAGAGCGGAGTAGGAGGAAGGTTCCTGTAAAGCTACGGGCTCTGGATGTGACGTAATCGTTGCGCGACCATTTACCGGGGCGACGTAGGGACGCCGTTAGACGCCGTTAGCTGATAGCCCTTAGCGGTGTCTGTAATAACTCACTAAATGGCCCGTGAAAAAAAACAACAATCCAGCGGATGTCTTAGTTACAACATGATTGAGCTAACGTTAACTGGAGTAGTTTCATGTCGTATCC
>NC_065522.1:3084415-3091526 GCF_006386435.1 Epinephelus moara | reverse complement strand
ATATCCCAAGCAGCACAAGTAATCCCCAAGCCCCAGCCGGGAGTCTTTCGGGGCCGTTCTGAGTACCTACCCCGAGGCAGGGACTTGTTTAGCCCCCGTAAAAGTTCCGGAACTCTGTCCTTCGGGGGTGGTTCCTGCGGTGGAGACACGCACCAACGGCCCCGGCCCCGTAAAATTACCCCGAAGTTCCTGCAGTGGAAACGGGCCTACTGTTAGTTCATCATTAGTTCCTCACTAGTTTCTCAGTAACTACTCTAAATTTGTGTACCTTAGTTCCTCAGTAACTACTCATTAGTTTCTCATTTGTTCCTCATTATTTCCTCAGTAACTACTCTAATTTTGTGTAGCTTAGTTCCTCAGTAACTACTCATTCGTTCCTCATTAGTTCCTCATTCGTTCCTCATTAGTTCCTCAGTAACTATTCTAATTTTGTGTACCTTTATTCCTCAGTAACTACTCATTCGTTCCTCATTAGTTCGTCATTACTTCCCCATTAGTTCCCCATTTGTTCCTCATTAGTTCCTCATTAGTTCTCCATTAACTACTCTAATTTTGTGTGCCTTAGTTCTTCAGTAACTACTCATTAGTTCCTCATTAGTTCCCCATTAGTTCCTCAGTAACTACTCTAATTTTGTGTACCTTATTGTAAAGTGTTACCGCACTTTTCTCTGTGCTGTCTCAAGTGCTGATATAGATTGGTCGTGTTGCCGCGGGACGTGGCGACTTTAACTTTTAAAGTTTTACACAGCATGTCTTTCTGGTCAACGTCACCGTACCTGAATCCAAAGTATCGCCATATAATAGGCATTGGGTTATTTTTCGCCATCAACTCAGTCTGTTCTTGGTCCTGCTCACGCTCTTCTTCAGCATCCATGTTGGTCACAGCTGCACGCCGGGTGGTCACCTGACCATACATGCTGCACACACCAGGATAGCTTGTGGGCGTGATGTCAACAAGCTCCACACACTACAGGAGAGGTAGTCACGTTCACAGGCACACACGTTAACATTCATTTACATTAAATCGCAAATCTCAGCCTTTTATGCGGTTATGTATTCGCACAGCCTGACATCGCGATTGCAACTGCGATTAGATTAAGTTTCTGTTTATTCTGTGCTTAAATAAAGGTCATTACCAACTGTCACTGAGTGCTGCATTTGGGTTCAATCACACCCGTTAGAAAATCTAGGAACAAAGTCTGTATAAAATGTATGGTAAAAAAAAATGAATACTCAGTGTAATATAATGAAAATAGAACTGAACAGAATAAGAATATAATCAAATTATGAAAAATGCATCTGATATAAACATTTATATAGAATCAAATACTGTAGATAACAAGAGGCAGACATCAAGGTTATAGTCAATACAACATGGCTATCTAGGTAAATATGCATTCCATCAATATCAAACTTATTTAGGAAGCAAAAGATTGAAATAAAGTTTACTGTGCTTTAAAACCAATCCATCCCTTTATGTAAAGAGTAAATGGCTTTATAAATATACCAATAGTAAGATAAAGCACATATAATTCAATCAAGCAAGGAAACAGGTAATTAGCATTACATTGTGATCTTGCACTGTGTTTATACTGAGCTAAAGATAGCACTGGGGTCTGTTTATCATAAATGGGCAACTCAACCAAGCAGCTGCACACTTTTACCCCTGTAAAAGTCACGTTTGTGCTATTCAACAAAAATATAATCATAAGGGGGTCTAGAACATGAAATGGGATAAGATTTTTTTCTTTCTTTTCTTCTTCCTTTCAGTGTCACTTAAGCCCCATTTGCAATAAACACTTTTGGTATAGCATCTTTGGAAACCAAAGTAACTCTTCAGGCATGGTACCTAGACCCTAGGTCCATTAAGCCTTTCCACAGCAAACAGTATTCTTAGATTGTGGGCGGGGTTGGTTTCACTCACTGCTCCATCCAGCACTCACTGTATTTCCTCATCACCGGGGAAACAGGGAAGTCTGCACCGTATTTATCTTTCACAGAATGAGGCTGCACACTGACATTTTCAGAACAAAACAGGATAGGCTGCAGTAAGAGTCTCCCCATGGGATATTTAAAAATAGCGGGGTTGTGCATTTAGTACTTCTCAGGCAAGCGCAGGGGTTTAGTGTTGCCGGAGGCCACAGGAACGATGCTCCACTGCACTTTTTCTTTTTTTTCTTTAAGTGAGGATTAGAATATATGCAGTTCACATAATCCGGTCGAAATTAATATATATTTCTAAACAGCTTAACATCCACTCATTACTAAAAGTATGTGTCATCCAAGAAAGACCTTAAAACTAATGGAATAGTCAAAGTTGTCGTTTTGACATTTAAGGTGTGCTGATGGATTCATGTTGTCAACTCATACATTGAGTAACATTACAAGTAACATTCCACCTTAAAAGTTGCCATCAAGTTATTTTTTTCTCAGTCTACAGCTGCTGCGAAAGGCAGCAAAACATCGTTTCATCTCATAGTTATAGTTTACTTATGTGAGATGGCCATGGTATGAACAGTGCTTACATAAGCTTCAAAACCAGCCACAACATGGGCCTCAGCAAGACTGACTGTCCACTATTGACCAATCAAAGGACTGTAGTGTTTCTAGCTCCACCCTTTAGTACCAGATCAGAGTGCTAAGTACCCCAAAAATGGGGACATTAAGGAACGGTTCCATTGGTACCATCCACAACTATTCGCAGTGGAAACGGAAAAAAAGAGTACCAAACTGACCTGAACTGTACAGGACCGGACTGCTTGGTGGAAATGGGGCTTTAAAGTCCAGAGAAGAAGAGCAACTGCAGTCAGTTTCCTTTTTTTCTTCCCTTTCAGAGATCAATATATTTTTATGACATTATCACCCTGTGGATATAATTGTCATGACACACTCTAATCAATGAGTGCATTAAATACAAACAGACAAAAAATGGGTTTTGCTGTGTTTTTAGTACAGTAATTTGATCCCAAAAATTGTCAACCGTGCGGTTACAATATCTGTTAAATTAATTAACTTTTTTCATTTTCACATATTTAATAGGTCTACACAGCCTGTGCTCATGATGTAAGAAGCATGGAATGGACTTGAAACAAGCACAACCTCGTGCAGTCCACTGCTTGTTTGAATTTACTAGAAGTTATGTCACATTAACAATGCACTCTTTATCAGTGAGATCACCTGATCAGATGGTGATGTAACTTGGAAACTTCTGCCACTTAGAGAAAGCAAAGCACTCCAGCAGGCATGTGGCTACTGTAGAGCTCCCTCTAAGCCCAACACCCATGAAATCAGATCCTTTTTGAGTCATGAATGTAACAGAGGACAGTTTTAGAGCATTCCTCGTGCTGGTAGAAGAGACATTTCTCTCTTATCACTGCATCAGGCAGAAATCAATCACTGGTGTAGGCCTATTTAAAAAACAACCTTGTGAATCGTCATTTTTTGCCCACAAAAACTCATGACACTGTGACACATAGTGGAATACACGCAGTACGTACTCATGACCTGGACATTTTTGTGCAATTCCTTGAAAGATTTAATGGATTTCCATTGCAAACACAGCTTAAGAATGGTCATTAAAATTTAACAACAGCAATATGTTTGTGCAAGCAACGCAATTATTTTCTAATGAGACAGCAGTTATACTCCCCTCTGGCTGATGTTTGCCAACAGAACAAGACATTCCAAGTAGCATACCATCAACACACACACACACAGTCAATGGACATTTTCTATCAATTAAAAGAACATGCTCAGCCTCAGTGCTAAGCAGTGATCAAATCTCCATTTTTAAAGCCAGTCAGGTGTTATTACTTTCCCTTGTTTCTGTCATCACATCCATAAATGGCCTCCTAGCCTTTTATTTGACTGGAAGCAATTTGATAAAGTAGAGCTGACTGACACGGTCTATTGCTATTGGCTTAATAGTTTTTGTTCTTCACTGTAGATAATGACTTTCCATTGACTGCAGGTAGGCAGTCTCAAAAGTGGCTCAAAAGCACAGTGTTTAAGAGAGTAAATTCCAATTCAGCATCAGATACAGATGAAAAAATCCTTCCTTTGACATCAGCATGATACGCAACTGGTCGCTGTTGTTTTTCCATGATGCCCGGCAGCATCTGGTGACAACAACATTAGTTAAGTGGGTGAAAAATCTGAGTAGAGTGTGATGGATGGGTCCAACAACCACCGACTTTCACCCGGGAGGCCGGCGTTAGCTTGCCACAAAATTGTAAAGCCAAACCCTGATATTTTTTCCCAGACCCAATCACATGATTTTGTTGCCAAAACCCAATCACGTGCACAAGTTGGCTAAACGGAACCACATGCATTTGTTGTTGAAGGAAAATAACATCAATTGGCAGTGTTGTACTGACATAGTGCATTTATTTTGAAAGACACTGTATGCAACTGTACATTTCCTGTGAAAACAGAAATGTATTTTGAAAACAGACAATGCATGTAACAGGCTGACATTGACACGGCGTCTTAGAATGTCAACAACCAACGCACCCAGGGTACCTTGCATGTAATATGTTGCCATGGAAAGTCCATGACCAACCGTCGATACGTGACAAGGTCGGAGTAAGAATTTGCTGGTCTGTGCAGGAGACCAGAGAGAGAGGTGTTTTTAAAGGTCTCTGTATGTTCAGCTTTCAGTGCTTTTGTAGCTTCTAACTGAATCTCTCTGGTTTGGAGTTTAGTTTGCACTGTTTGTACTTTAGATATCTGCTGTATAAGAGTCTTGTTAAGTTACTGCTGATGACAACTCAACATTATCAGACCACCTCCAGCAGGTCAACTTCTTTTACCCTGTTATACCTGTTTGATGGAAAAACACTTGCAGCAAAATAACAGAGAACCAGAGCCATGGATCAGCCCATTGCTTCTAAACATTATCGCTCAAGACAAGCCAAAATCAGGACAAACCTTTAAGCACATAGCCCTGTTGCAATGGAGACGCAAATCTCTGCTGCGCTGGTCTGATGCACCATATCAAACCAAGTCAAGCCACACACACTGACTGCTAATGATGTGGAAGCCCAGTCCCCAGAAGAAAATGTTGGCATTGTACATTTCTCCAGACCATGAATATGTTTAATTTGCGTATTTTACATGTATCATATCAACATTACTAAAGTTACATAGTATATGAGCTAACTTTAGCATCAAGAGATGGAGGGGATAGTGTATGGCAGACACCTAGGTTTGACGCCTGCCAAGCTGCAGAACACTGTTCAAGGCCAACAAACAAGAAAACCAGTTGTGTTTTAGCAACCCATCACTGGTTTTCCAGTGGGGACTGTGCCACCAAAACTGGGTATTATAAGGCCACTAAGGTACAAACATAACATATGCGCGGTTTGCAGAAACATACAATGTCGACATTTATTCTGGCGACTAGGCTGGATCTGGCTGTGTGGATGCTGAGACCCAGCTTAACGAAGTAAGTGTATGTCAGCTGGAGTGTGTGTGTGTGTGTGTGTGTGTGTGTGTGTGAGAACTGTGTAATAAAGCTTAAACAAAGGGATTCTCTGTTCTGCTCCTATTAAATTAAAACACAAAGGAGAAACCAAGATTCACTTTATGACCCGAAGATGAAAAAGTCTTTTCAAAGTTACCCAGACCAACTCTGAACACACACACACACACACACACAGAGGCCTCAGTGACACTGACCTGGCCTGACACCACTTCCATTAAGATGGAACACACACATACATACACACCAAGACAAAAGGAACTCCCACATTCCACAGAGCCACTGAATGCCTCCCATCTCACACAAACACACAGATACACACACACACGCTCACACACAGAAACACACGTATAAAGGCTTCCCAGTGCAATCAAAGTGATTTAGTAGCAAACTGCTCCAAGTTCTAAGAAGTGACTTTGAGGGATGCTACTGTGGACGCGTCTGTCACACTTAAACTGGAGCTGGACACAAATCTGCAGTGACATGTGAGGAAGATAGAGGAGCAGAGAGAGATGGACAAACAAACATTAAAGTCAAATAAAAAGAGATGATAAATTTAACAGTTAGAAAACACAAAATTAAAAAAAAGAGGAAATGAAAGAAAAAAAAAATTGTGCTTTCTCTAGTAATATCAGTGATTCCATTTCAAAGCTGTTCGTTTTCAGTTTAGACTGAATCTGCGTCTAAGATCCTGTTCCTCTCCTTCAGTAATACTCGGACAATACTTTAAAGCCACAGTGTGTAGGAATTTCTCCCATCTAACGTTGAAATCATATATTGCATTCAAACGGATAGCGCACTCTAGCGCCTCACTGTTTCAAACGCATATTGCAACAACGGTAGCCACTGTGTACCAAAAAGCTATGATGACATTGATGAAACCATGTCATCCGATACTTCATGGAGTATTCTTTCAGGTTCCTACACAGACACATGCTACGAGAGTTGACAAACCCCCTCCTCACCATGCTGGCTGTGTTTACAACGTAGGACTGTTGGGACGGGTGTAAATCGAAACAAACCAATGACGACTGACAGTGACAGTGGCGCTGGCCTGTGATTACATTACCTTTCTCCTTCAGCAGCTCTTTCCGCCTGGGAAAGGCTACCCCGATGTTGACCCTCATTTTTTGAATTTGCCGGTCACGTTGCCTTTTTGATTCCCTTTTGCATGGGACTTTGTTATGCTGCAGTAGTGCAGGCTTTCAAATTTGCTGGGGTAGTAGTGAAGTGCCTCTTACTCCTCTCCTTCGGCTTCTCAGTCACGCAGCTGGCCTGGCTCTCACCGAAAACGTCGAAGGCTGGGCTATTCCCTGGAAGTGCTATATGTCCCTTGCTTGCATTTTCAAGATGGCGAAACGTTGTGGAACCCCCCCAAACCTATTTACTCTATATATGCTTCCTTTAGGTAACATCATTAGAAATCACTCTATAAATTTCCATTGTTATGCGGATGATACTCAGTTGTATTTATCTATGAAGCCAGAAGAAAGTAATCAATTAACTAAACTCCATAACTGCCTTAAAGACATAAAAACTTGGATGAGTACCAATTTCCTGATGTTAAATTCAGACAAAACTGAAGTTATTGTTCTTGGCCCCAAACAACTCAGAGACTCTTTATCTGAT
>NC_065522.1:3081883-3083337 GCF_006386435.1 Epinephelus moara | reverse complement strand
ATTGATTGATTGATTGATTGATTGAAACGACTTACTCGCCCAATGTACAAACAAATCCGAAGATTATCAGATTATTGGTGGAGGTAATAATACACCAATGATGAAATATTTATGAATGCAGACATAGATTTTTGCCAATAAACGTCAACAACCAAAGCACCCAAGGTACCTTGCACATCATACTTCGACATGGAGAGTCCATGACCAAACATCAGTATGTCTCGAGGTCGTAGTGAGAATGTGTTGGCATAGCGACCGTCCACTACAGATTGAAATGTGTCTATTGCTATTAGCTTATCTGGTAGCCGATGACATATAGCCTATGGTGGCAGCTTTTCATCACCAGTCAAGCCCCCCTCCTCTCTCCCTCCTCTCTCTCCTCCATGCAGCACAAAGGAGTAAGTGGGCATGTCTTCAACCCTCCTCCCAGCCTTGCCCATGTTGATACTTTTTCTGGAGGCATTATTTAATTTCCAGGATTTCCCTAGGGTTCGGTTACTTTTCAAGAACAAGACATTTTCTCTTGTTTAATTATGATTAATGTGATCTAAGCTCCATGGCTCCCTAGTTGGTCATTGCATTCATCTCTATGGAAAATGTAGTAATCAAATTTAAGTTAATTATTAGTACCCACCAGGCAATTGACCTTGAGCATCAGAGACTATGTAGGCTACAGTACAGTTTAGAGCAATTAGCACACAATACATGTAAAAAAAAAAACACAGATAGAATCTCTGCTCATACCACAGTGCGTTTTAGTTAGTACAAGACTAGGATTTTGCCACATATGTTACATACAGTATGTCACCTTACAATATGTCCACATAAACTAGTAGATACAAATCTTGGAATAGTTCTGTTTAAATGCATTTAGTATGAGAGGAGGATCATGGGTGACACATGAGAAATTGTAGCTATAGTGTGAAGATTTATAGTTAAAGGTCCTACGAAATTATACCTGTAATGTTGTGTAATTCCTGTTGAAACAGTATGATGGGGTTCGACAGTGAGTGATTAATCCCTGCTGTAAACCAATCGGCAATAACTTTTGGAAAAATAAAGTGATTTGATGGCAGAAAAGTATGGGGTGCCATTTGTAAAGTGGCTCACGCTGAAAATAACATCAACATTTTGCCACATTTAGCTTCAAACAATGTTTAAAAAGTGTTGTGAATTTTTTAACGTCACGTTTTACCACATTTACAGCAATATTTGTTAACTTAGAAATATATTAAATAGTTAAATCTAAATATTAAATGTGGCACCTAAATGTTAAATGTTAAATCTAAATGCTGAATCTAAATCTAAATATTAAATCTAAATCTAAATGCTAAATCTAAATCTAAATCTAAATCTAAATGTTAAATCTAAATATTAAATCTAAATGTTAAATCTAAATGCTAAATCTAAATATAAATGTTAAATCTAAATGCTAAATATAAATATAAATGTTA
>NC_065522.1:3070123-3079628 GCF_006386435.1 Epinephelus moara | reverse complement strand
TCCTGGAAGAGGGATCCCTCCTCAGTTGCTCTTCCTGAGGTTTCTACCGTTTTTTCCCCGTTAAAGGGTTTTTTTTGGGGAGTTTTTCCTTATCCGCTGTGAGGGTCATAAGGACAGAGGGATGTCGTATGCTGTAAAGCCCTGTGAGGCAAATTGTGATTTGTGATATTGGGCTTTATAAATAAAATTGATTGATTGACTGATCAGTGGCCGCAGCAGCAGCAGCAAAGCTAACATCAAGACGTCATCTGTTAAAAGCCTCCCGTTGTCGGATACGACATGAAACTACTCCAGTTAGCTCAATCATGTTGATTCAGTTAATGAAACGATACATTTATGCTACCGCGCTGGAATTGCAGGGTGGTGGTTGGATGGGTTTCGGACATACAAAGGACTGTGATGCCAGAATCCCGGGTTCACATCCAGACTCCTGTCCTGTTAGGTTTAGGGCAACAAAAGCACTTTTGTTAAGGTTAGGGAAACATTGTGATTTTGGTTAAATGTTAATTAAAAGAAAGGTTATAATAAAACAGTTTTGCTGTAGTCAGTTACAGACAGTTCCTCAGGCCCTGTCTTAGGTCCTCTTGTATTTGTTATCGACCTTCTACCTCTTGGCCACATCTTCCATATGAAATTTTTTTGCAATCTCTGAGTCTGAAAAAATGACCAGAGCTAGCTTACTACCACAGTCTGACCTGTATGAATGCGAGTGCTGAACTGTGTGGTAAACGTTGGTTATCTCAGCTGCTGTTACCTTGTCTGTTTGGCAGTCTTCTTTAGCTTTCAGGAGGAATGTTTCCATAGAGTGGCAGGTTTCTTTCTGAGTCAGCCGTTTCTTGTGGGTTTCACATGACGTGTGTCGCTTCACGTCATATTCACCTCCATGCGCGATGGAGAAGTGACTTTGACAAAGTTCACAAAACACTCGCTGTGAATCGCCCTCCACCGGTTTCATCCATGAATAAACACGTCCCCATTGTTTGTTGTAGCTGCATCTCCTTTTCTTCCGAGGAATTTCCATGTTTTTCCACCAAAATCTGCATTCCAGTAGCTGAGGCTCTTGCCTTTGTTTATTGTTTCAGTGGGCAGAGGTAGGGGTAACATGATTCGTATATGATTCGTTAAACATATCTAATAAAGGTTGCACAAGTTTCTGTTTAAACTTCTTATAAAACTCTATAGGTATCCCATCAGGACCAGGTGCTTTCCCACTGTTTAAGATTTAAGATTTAAGTTCCACTGATTGTCACACACCTGAGTGTTTGTTCTCCGCATTTGACCCATCCCCGTACGGTTACATATCTGCCAGTTGGATCTTGAATGGTTTGTGTGATTTGGAATGGAACTGACTTGTGTACGAGGATGGCAACACCTCAAGCATAATTGTTATAAGAAGCATAAATCACTTGGCCTGGCCATCTTTTTTTCCAGACAAGGTATATCAGAGGCCATCAAATGGGTTTCTTGTAAAAAAAAAAACAACAACGATTTTTGCCCTGAGATGTTTCAACCTATTTATAATTTGTTTCAGTTTAGTCAGTTTTCTAAGCCCCCTAACATTCCAACAAGTAATCTTAATTTCAGAATTATTCACAGACATTGTTTTCTCCATCGATAATATCTTTTGATATCTTGATAAGGTTATATCGTGCATCTATTGCACGTCTGTCCGTCCTGGAAGAGGGATCCCTCCACAGTTGCTCTTCCTGAGGTTTCTACCTTTGTTTTTCCCCCGTTAAAGGGTTTTTTTTTGGGGAGTTTTTCCTTATCCGCTGTGAGGGTCCTAAGGACAGAGGGATGTCGTATGCTGTAAAGCCCTGTGAGGCAAATTGTGATTTGTGATATTGGGCTTTATAAATAAAATTGATTGATTGATTGATTATAAATGTTGCTGATCTTGCCAAAACTATATTCATACATATAACACACACTGGAGGAGAAAAGAAAAACAACGAGAACAACTACAACAGTAATAACTAAAACAAGAAAATATCCAGTCTCACCCCCTAGCATTTCCCCACTGAAATGCTTTCCCACACCACCTTTAATAAACCAACTCTGGAGGATGCTGATCCACTAATACTGAGGAGCAGCTAGTCTGTGTACCCCCGGCTCTAGACAGAGCAGCCATGAGTCCAAACAACCATAATGTCTCCTATTTTAACATAAACCCCTTTTTCTATTCTCAGATAGAGCCAACTTTGTTCATAAAAAAAAAGATTGCATTAACCATGCTGTACCACAAATAATGTTGGTTTGTGTGCTGCACCACAAAGAATAATAAAATAAAATAGACTGGCTAGATGATTTTAACTTTTATCATATCCCCTTAAATTTATGACCCCAACTCAAAGTTTAAACCATTTGTCTTTTCAGTTTAACATTTAGCAATACAATCATGAAGAAACAGTCTTTATTAGTCTCTGTCTGTCGTTTATGATACCTGACTCGACTGTTGTTTTTCTTCTTGATGCGTTCAATGTATGCTGTAACTTCAGGGACTGTGTATCACGTCTGTATGATCTGTACCATCTTTATGCAGGTCGTGTGATATCCTGGTGAAACTTTTCGGCTTCTTGTTGTGTTGAAAAAAGATGAATTCTTCCACTGTGAAGTACTCTTGTTTCGCAATACACAAATTCCTTAACCTGGAACTTCAGAAAGCGGAAGAAGAACTGCTCGGTTCTGGTTTGGTTTGGCTGGTGCCAGCGTGCGATGAACTCGCTCCAGAGTCAAGTCAAGTCAAGTCAAGTCAGTTTATTTATATAGCACATTTAAAAACAACAGAAGTTGACCAAAGTGCTTCACATAACACAGAAATGATCAATCAAAAAACAACAAAACAAAGCAAAAGTCATAAATAAGAAGATATAATAAATTAGTAAAGAGCGATCGGACAACCAACAAATAAAACATAGAATCGAATAAACACAAGAGCCTATTTACACGATAATAAATTAAAAGGCTAAAGAAAAAAGGTGAGTCTTCAGACGTGCTTTGAAGACTTCGATGGACGGGGAAGTTCTAATATTTAGTGGCAAACTATTCCACAATTTTGGGCCGACAACTGAAAATGCACGATCACCTTTGGTTTTTAACTTGGTGTGTGGAATGAGGAGCAGTGATTGGTCAGCAGATCTAAGGGGTCTGGAAGTGGAATAGGGGATGACCATATCAGAAATGTACCCTGGTGACAGTCCATGCAGTGCTTTAAAAACAAATAAAAGGATTTTAAAATCAATTCTGTACTTCACTGGTAACCAGTGAAGAGAGGCCAGTACAGGGGAGATATGGTCTCTCTTCCTGGTACCAGTGAGGAGTCTTGCTGCTGCATTTTGAACCAGCTGCAGGCGTGAAAGTGTTGACTGACTGAGTCCAGTATAAAGGGAATTGCAGTAATCGATGCGAGAGGAAATAAATGCATGGAGTAGGGTCTCTAAGTCTTTGGCGGACAGTAGTGATTTAACTTTTGCTATTGATCTTAAGTGGTAGAAGGCAGTGCTAACAACTGAATTTATTTGTTTGTCGAATTTTAAACCAGAATCAAATATGACACCAAGATTTCTTGCATGGGATTTTACATTTTCTGACAAAGGCCCGAGGGCATCAATTATTGACGTGGGGTAGTTTGCAGGGCCGAAGATTAAGATTTCTGTTTTGTTTTGGTTCAGCTGGAGGAAGCTTTTTTCCATCCAGGTTTTTACATCCTCAATGCAATTTAAAAGGGATGAGACACTGCATGGATCACAGAGTTTCAGAGGGAGGTAAAGCTGGGTGTCGTCAGCATAGGAGTGATAAGAAATGTTATGTTTTTTAAAAATAGACCCCAGAGGCAACATGTACAATGAAAATAAAATAGGGCCTAATATAGATCCTTGAGGTACTCCGCAGGAGATTGGAGCAGAAGACGACGACACATTTCCAATTTTGACCGAGGCTGATCTGTCCTGAAGGTAGGAGGCAAACCATTTAAGGGCCTGGCCTTGAATGCCAACAACATGCTTAAGGCGATCCAGGAGGATCGAGTGATCAACTGTGTCGAATGCTGCCGACAGATCTAACAAAATTAAAACAGAGTAATTTCCTGAATCTAAAAACAATGACAAATCATTTGTCACCCTCAGGAGAGCAGATTCTGTACTGTGATGTTTCCTAAATCCTGACTGAAATTTATCAAGTGTGTTTGATTGATCCAGAAAGTTGATAAGTTGCGAAAAAACTACTTTTTCAAGGATTTTGGATAAGAAGGAGAGCTTTGAAATTGGACGGTAATTATTAAGAACAGATGGATCTAAGTTGGGTTTTTTGATCAGAGGGTGAATGACAGCATGTTTAAAACAATTTGGTACACAGCCATTGATCAAAGAGCTATTTATCATTGTTAAAATACTTGGCCCAGTGGTGTCCAGGACTTCCTTAAAAAGACGTGAAGGTAAAATGTCTGAGGGAGAAGTGCTAGGGTTCATGTTTGAGATTATCTGTGTCAAAGAGGAGAGAGAAATTGGTACAAAATTGTTGAGAAATGAGGAACATGAGCCTAATTCTGATGGATTGAAGGAGGGTGGAGAGATCTGAGATCGTATATTGTCAATTTTGCTAATAAAGAATTTTAGGAAATTTTCACAGGTATCCGGTGTTATTTCATGATATTCTGTGACTACAGGGTTAAGAACTGTGTTTATTGTAGTAAATAAAACTTTTGGTCTATGGGCATGTTTGAGAATGATGTCCGAAAAATATTTAGTTCTCTCTGCTTTGGCACAGTGTTGATAATTTGCCAGACAGTCTCTCAGATGTTGGTAAGACACTTGGAGCTTATCTTTTTTCCATTTACGCTCTGCTCTTCTACAATCCTGCCTAGCTGCACGAGTCGTGGAGTTTAGCCAGGGCTGAGTTTTAATCTTCGGTTTCCTGATTTTGTGAGGGGCAATTGAATCAAGAATATTTGTGCAAATGAAGTTGAAACGTGTGACCAATTCTTCTGTGTCCAGACCAGCAGGGGGAGCTATACTGACAGCAGAGGAGAAGGCATCTGAGAACTGTTTGGCAGTGAGAGGGGTAATAGACCTGGAATAGTTTCCTGGCCGATTGGGTTTTGGAGTTTGGGAGGGAAGAGAGGTGGAAAACATAATGGGCCAGTGATCAGATAAACTAATGTTATTTATCTGAATACTGGAAACCGGGACACCAAGAGTTAAAATAAGGTCAAGAGTGTGGCCGTGTATATGAGTAGGACCCATGACTGACTGAGTAAGATTGAAAGAGTCTATTAAATGTGTAAAATCCCGACCAAGTGAGTTTGATGAACAACAGATATGAATATTAAAATCTCCTAAAATTAGGAGGTTATCAGATTTAGTAACCATAGCAGATAAAAAATTGGAGAATTCATCAATAAAAGCCTTGTTGAATTTAGGGGGTCGGTATATAAGTGCACACAGTACTGGAATAGACTGTTCAATCTTAAACAGCAGTGATTCGAAGCTTGTGTATTCATCAGTTGACATGGGTTTACAGGTAAAAATATCACTAAAAACCACAGCCAGGCCCCCACCACGGCCAGTCAGCCGTGGTGAGTTAAGAAGGTTGTATTTTGGGGGACATAACTCAGAGAAGGAGCTGAGTTCACCAGGTCTTTGCCAAGTTTCAGTAAGAAATAAAAAGTCTAAGTTATGGGTTAAAATAAAATCATTTAAAATGAATGACTTGTTTGTGAGTGACCTGACATTTAAGAGCGCCATTTTTGCAAGACGTGGTGTCTGGAGAGTGTGCAGAATAGTTTCCCTATAACTGGATGAAATATGGATAAGATTACACACGTTTGGTGCAGTGGAGTGACTGTGCTTTAAACGGGGCCTATTTCTAATAACAACTGGAATGACAGAGGAGCTGACAGTAGGACAGTAGGGGGAGCTGGTGATGGTTGTTGGCTGTGATGAAAACGTAGAGGAAGAGGGGGAAACTGGATTGTGATTGTGAGTGACATCAGGTGTAAATAGTCAGACACGAGGGGCATAGTGCACAACATGTTGAATGTTTACAGTCAGCATTTGAGAGCCCAGTTTGTTTGGGTGGATCCCGTCCTTTCTAAAAAAAGACCAGCGATTCCAAAAGAGATTAAAATTGTCAATAAAAGCCATATCGTGAGCCCTGCAGGAGTATTGAAGCCAAAAGTTGAGGTAGAGGGCTCTGGAGAAACGGCCAGCACCGCGGGACAGTGGAGCAGTGGGTCCGGAGATGAAGATTGTCTTACCAGTTTGTTTTAAAAAGTAAAAAAGGTTGTTAAAGTTTACCTTAGTCACTTCAGACTGGCAAAGGGCAGAGTCAACAATACCTACATGAATAATCAGACGCTTAATGGAGGACGGGAGTGACGGCAGAATGCTTTTGAGCTTTTCCAAGATGACAGGGACAGTGGCACCAGGAAGGCAGAGGGTGGTTGCGTTGAAAAAGCGTACATTCCTGATTATGGAATCTCCAATTATGAGTGTGGTGGGAGAGAAAAGTGGCTGAGGGGATGCCGGCTGAGCGCCGTCAGAAGGATGCAGCGGAAATTGAGTGACCCTGGAGCGAGGCAAACTCACCGGCTGAGGATGGGCGGGCTGGACAGGCGAGAGCTGCGGTGAGAGGACAAGGTTCAACTCCGGAGGCTGCTCCTTCGGTGGCTGCGGGCGAGGAAGACCGCCCGAGCGGCTGTTTACGGCCTCCCTCAGCAACCTGCGTCGGTAGGAGGAGGATTTTCCCAGCTGTTTGTTCTGCTGACCCTTGATGGACCGGACAGCCGTCCGATCAGTACCAGCGACGGGTGGAGGGGAGACGGTAGGCGGAGAGTAAGCAGCAGCACCAGATGCAACCAGCGAGGAGGTCGGGTCGGATGGTGTCGGGGACGCGGGGGCATCTGCCGGGTGAACCGGCGCCTCAGCAGGCAGGATCCCGAAGCGGTTTGAGAGCTCCATACTGGGGTGTGATCCTCCACCCGAGTCTCTCTTTCCGCCTTGAACCACATCCGTCCAGAGCGGCAGGTGTGCAGGCTGGTTTAGTGTGGAGCTGAGGACTGGGACCTTGGGCTTAGCATCAGTTCTGAACCAAGAATCCTCTGGCCGGGCCGGAGAAGTCGCCGGCGGCAGAGACACCTCTGGGCCCCTGGTCTCAGCAGCAGCTGCGGCAGCCTCACCACCACACGCCACCATCACCACCGGTCCACATCCAGACTGATCACTCTCCACATTTGATGGACAAGCACCAGAGGTGCCGTTGNAGAGACACCTCTGGGCCCCTGGTCTCAGCAGCAGCTGCGGCAGCCTCACCACCACACGCCACCATCACCACCGGTCCACATCCAGACTGATCACTCTCCACATTTGATGGACAAGCACCAGAGGTGCCGTTGTCGACAACGGCACCAACACCGGCACTGGTTGAAGGCAGCCACAGGAGAGTGTCAGCAGAGTCTGAAAACAGGGCCTGTGACAGCCGGGACGACGGTGACCGGACCAACTGCGGGGCAGAGAGAGTAGACGCCTGCAGATAGGAGATCCGTTTCGACTGGGCAGTAGCGACAGACATGAAGCTTTCAATCAGTTTGTCCTTTTCTCGGATTTCAGCTTTCATGCGGTGGATCTCATCTCTCAACTGTGAGTAATTTAAAGCGCAGTCCTTACACACAGCCATGCTAACATGACAAAGAAGGGCTCTGTTGCCAGCTCTGTTGCCAGCAGATCACCAAGAGTGAAAGTTCTGTCAGGACAGCCAAGCCATCTCGGCAGCATGTTGTTCACAATGTCGAAGAGTGATTTATTTCCTTCAGCTTGTTCATGTAGACCAAACAGCCGCAGATTCTCTCATCTGCCTCGGTTTTCGAAGTCTTTTGTCTTTGATTCAAGATAGGCAGTTTGTTTTGTGGCTGAGGCTAGTGCATCTTGAATGTGCTGCAGCTCTTCTTCTGTTGTTGCTATACGTGTTTCTGCCTCTCCGATACCTGTTGTGTTTGCAGACACGTCTTGTTCCACGTCTGAGAGTTTGCCTTCAATTGCCACAATTGAGTTTACCACATCAGTTATCGATGTTGTACAGTTTCGACCCAAAGTCAGAGTGGAGGGACTTCAACTCTGCTAGCACATCAGCCATATTAGCCATGGTGCTACCTTCATTAGCGCCCGTCATCGTCGGAGAAGTTGTCTTTGTAACGTTACTTGCCTTGCCTCTGGTGAAAATTTCACACTGTTTCGTTGCAGATGGTTTTGACACATCCAGAGCCGCTCTGTTTGCTTGAAAGTTTTCGGTGTGTTTGTGGGGTTTTTATAAAGTTTGCGTTCGGTTGTGTGGAGCTTTTAGGCTACGCTGCCATCTTGACACCCCCCCCCCCCCCCCTTTATTTTTTTATTATTTCTAAATTTCATTTAAAGAGGCAACAGATAGGATTCGGTTTTTTTTTAGCTTGGCACCACCTAGCGTCAGCAGTGTTGCTCGCACTGTCGCAAAGACCAAATTGACTGTGAGGATCAGAGATAATCAATAAAATGTATGCTGTATACCTCTATGTATATGTAGAATGAGAAGGTGTGTGGACACTCTACTAAATAAATGAGTAAAGAGACTGAGCAACAATTATCAGATTTATCTGAAGAAAAAACAAATAGTAATGCAAATAATTATACCAGAATGCACAGTACTATGGGGTGCCATTTGTAAAGTGGCTCACGCTGAAAATAACATCAACATTTTGCCACATTTAGCTTCAAATAATGTTTAAAAAAGTGTTGTGAATTTTTTAATGTCCCCTTTTACCACATTTACAGCAATATTTGTTCACTTAGAAATATATTAAATAATTAAATCTAAATATTAAATGTGGCACCTAAATGTTAAATGTAAATATTAAATTTAAATCTAAATCTAAATGTTAAATCTAAATATTAAATCTAAATCTAAATCTAAATCTAAATGTTAAATCTAAATACTAAATCTAAATATTAAATCTAAATCTAAATGCTAAATCTAAATCTAAATGCCAAATCTAAATGCTAAATCTAAATCTAAATGTTAAATCTAAATATTAAATCTAAATGTTAAATCTAAATCTAAATCTAAATGTTAAATCTAAATGCTAAATATAAATATAAATGTTAAATCTAAATATTAAATCTAAATCTAAAAGTTAAATCTAAATGCTAAATATAAATATAAATGTTAAATGTTAAATCTAAATGTTCTGGGTGAAACTAAATATTTAGCTAACATGCAATTCCTACACAATGTGGCTTTAAGTAGAAATTTTAAATTTTGGCCTGATGTAGCACTAGAGCAAAGGTCCTGTGCACCTGTGGGCCATCCTCAAGCTGAAGGTGGGGTAGCGCAAGGTGTCTTCACATCCATCTGCTCCATGATGTCATCATGGAGGAGTGGGAGAGGATTCCTGAAGCAACCTGTGAGCTCTGGCGAATTCCATGCCCAAAAGGGTTAAGGCAGTGCTAGATAATAATGGCTGGCACACAAAATATTGACA
>NC_065522.1:3063375-3069833 GCF_006386435.1 Epinephelus moara | reverse complement strand
AAAACCCACTCCACGCCTTCTCTCCTCCCTCTTTCCGACTTGCGCAGGTAGGAGGGACGGAGGTGGGAAAGAGGAGTAGCTGCGCCAGGCGCACGGTGTGCCAAACTTGCAAAATCCGCCTGGCCACACCCAGTTGGCAAAGCGCAGGTGCGCTGCGCCCCCGCCTCGCCCGGTCTGCGAAACTAGAGCCCAATGTCTCCACGTTAAACTAATCCCGTCCGAATAGGGCTTTAGTGGATAGAACAGACGTTGACAAAGCCGATGGAAGAGTGTGTGTGTGTGTGTGTGTGTGTATGTGGCTGTGTGTGTTACTGATACAAGAGTAAGATAGACATTGGGACAGAATGTGGAAGTCTTGAACACCAAAACAAAGTACAAGAAAAATCTGGTCATAAAGGAAAAGGTTCCAAGAACAAGAGACAAAAATGTGTGAACCAAATATTCACACGCTCCTTCTCATTATTTAATTATTTTAGTTTTTATTTTTATCACATCGTCACATTTTTCATCTCTGCTAAAGTGGTGCTGCTTCAGCCTGCTGTGATTGGGAGCCCGTAGCCAGGGGCCATCATTAAGATACAGCCAATCAATGTGTTTTCACAGGAACTCATGAAGCTGCCTGAGTGTGTGTGTGTGTGTGTGTGTGTGTGTGTGTGTGTGTCTGGGGGGTGGGTGGGCTGGGGGTACACATGGATTTAAGACCTGGCTGCCTTCAGACAACAAAGACTGACAAGGCACTGTGGATTTGCTGTGTGTGTCTGGGTATGTAATCCTCACTGGGTGGAAGTGTATTGACTGAATCCATAGAAGAAGAATCCTAACATGCTGGCTTCCACATTTGAGCAGGGAAACATGTAACACAAGGCTCTGCTTTTGAAGCTTTGTCACCTTACATGTCTATAGTCCTTTAAATCCAATCACATGCAACCACATTCACAAGGATCAACAATATTTGCAGCCCTAAAAATGTTATTTTAAAACATTTTCCTGCACTGCTTGACATGAAATTGCATGAGATATTCTGTGTCTGCATCATGTAGCTTCAAACTCAAGATTCTGTGTTATTTTGTGGCTGCATTATTCCATTATTATAAATGGAAGCATTTTAGACATGGTCACATTTTCCAGGGTTTGGGGTGAAAAACTGATAATCCTGCAAGTGAAGATTTGTACTGCATTCATTAAAAGTTCCTGAAATATTACTGTTAGAGCTGAAATAAATAAAAAATGCTTCACACCTGCCTTTCATTTTATCAGACCTAACAAACACTGATCAGTGAGCCACGTGACGCAACTTTATAAGACCATAAATACGAACAGGTTGGTTGTTAAAAGTTTGGCACAGTTGAGTGGGAAAGACTGG
Organism: Epinephelus moara; assembly: GCF_006386435.1. Lineage (NCBI taxonomy): Eukaryota > Metazoa > Chordata > Actinopteri > Perciformes > Serranidae > Epinephelus > Epinephelus moara. The sequence continues at coordinate 3,068,470 of NC_065522.1, read as the reverse complement.
TGCATGCAGCACAGTGTCTGTTTGTCTTTGACATGGACATTATGGCGACGTTATTACCATCAGTATGTTTAACCACAGTTTGTACTAAAACCATAGACTGTATGAAACAATAGATGTAGCTACCATGACGTGACCATTGGTTTGTGTTGAACCCTCGAGTCTGGCGTTTTGGCCATCGCCATTTTCGCTTTTGTCGCCAAGAGTGACTATATTTGGATGAGGGGGTGGAGCTAACCCTAACACTATCTGCTAGCTTGGTAAGCTCGGTGCATTTACAGCTATGGTCAACTTTGATAATGCTAATGTTAATATTTGCTAGGGAAGAACAGGCTTAAAACTATTAACACAAAATGGATTTACTGGAAAAACTGAATATCTGACTCCTCAGGCCCCACACAACAAACCTCAATAATCTTCAGCTGATTTAGACCCCAATCACACAAAAAATGTTTCAGCAGCTAGAGGCAGCTTTTTGTAATTGTTTTTGATGAGAATGAGGCTTTTTGCTGACTGTTTTTGTATTGCTATGTGCCTCATGTTTCTGCACTTTTGGTGTCTGTCGTTTTTGCGGTATAGCGCTCTGAACTCCTCGAGCTGAAAAAACTTAAACTCAAAGTGGAAAAGCGCCCCACGTTATCTCCACTTTTTTCCCATTGTCCTATTGGATGATTTTAGAGGTGGGCCTTCTGTGGTAGTCATGACAACAAGTTTACAGTTGGTAAACAATGGAGGAGAAACTGGTGGGAGCAGTTGCTGGATACCCAGAGCTACTATACGACTTTACAAACTGCAGTTACCAGGATCTTGTTGGGAACATAAATTAGGCGTCACACCGAGGCACCAATTATGTTGGAAACAATATTAGGCCTCACCAAGGGGACCCCATTAATGTTGTAAATTGGCTATTGGAAATAATTATTAATAATAACTAATAATTATGTTAAATAATGTGACTTAATTAACATTAAATCACCTCGTGGGACACCATTCCCGGAAAGGGAATGATGATAGCCAGTTAAAGATATCAGTCTCATAAAATACGCTAAACTATTCATTTGGAATTCTGATTAATAATTAAATAATAACCATAACCAAACTTAACAGTAAAGCCTGAAGGATTTCAGCGTTCTTGACGCAGCAGAGGTTGACTATTCATTCACCTTTGTGCAACATTAAACAGACAGCAGGTATGATTCCAAAGAATTATATTTATTCATAAAGTAAGCAAAGCAAAACCAAACACACAAATTCTAACTAGCAAACTATACACGCTTGGTGTGTATATGTGTGTGTGTGTGTGTGTGTGTGTGTGTGTGAGTGTGTGAGTGTGAGAGAGAGAGAGAGAGAGAGAGAGAGATAGAGAAAGACAAAGGCCTACAAAACAAAATGGCTGACAACAGAGAACTACAAGATGGCCGAATCAAACCTGGCTTCAGATCGGAGGAGGTGTTTGTCTGACCGTGTGATCAGGACAAAGACAAAGGAAAAGAAGCGGGAACTTTGAGATGCCTCTTTGGGTGTAGCTCTGTTGAAAGCCTATTTGTTAATGAGTCTATGTGAATGTGATTTGTGTTGCAAACAGTCTGGATTAGTGCAGATTAGGGATGTATATCTCCACCACTGAGGCCGATTCGATATGCATCTCGATACGCTGCCACCGATACGATACATTTGCAATACACTGAAGCCCCCTGTTGATACGATGCAATACGAATCACTCCTGTTCACGATACGATGCGATTCAAAAATGATTTGATAACGATATGACTTAATTATAAAAGGATTTGGTTCGATATGATGTGATCATTCGATACAGTTAGTTGCGGTACGAGAGTGTATTAGCCCACATCAGGTTTCTTACCTCAATAGCACAATTCTGCTTTACTCTCTGTATCAATTTGAGGGATGTATGTAATATTTGGTTGGTTTTTATGGAGCAAACCAATAAATCCTATTTTAAAAAACAGACATAATTCAGTATGTACAGACAGAGCATTCAATTTTATTCAACTGAATTATATTCAATTATATTCTCTGTCTTTATAATTATACAAAATGTATAAAACTTCACAGTTGAACAGTTTCAGAAAGCACAGTATTAACAATGTGCATAGTGCAAATAATATGATCAGCAACACATACTACTGTCTGCCAGACTTATGTGCTTGACAATGTTTCAGTTAGTTGACTGAATAGTGAACATAAATGGCTGTAATTCCATCTTACAAAGAATGAAAATCAAATAACAATATCTTACAGACTCAAGTGTAAAAATAAAACTATTACTGGCAGCCAGTAACAGCTGCTGTAAACGATACTCTCACCAAGGTGCTCAAATAGAGGTATTTCTTTCCAAAGTGCAATGTCCATAGTACTTCTGTGTACTAGGAAGAAAAAGTATTGGTGTGATTTCTATTAGAAATTGAACTTGTAAATGTTAACATTTCCCAACAAGTCTTTCTTAACTGCTAACAATGTAAGCAAAAAAAACATCAACTACTGGCAATCAAACGATGCTGTAAGTGCCATTTACTGCCAACACCTCACTTCACTGCATGATTTATCTCATATGGCTTAGTTTCAGGTTTTTCTTTAGAAATATTAACTGGTCTATGTTCTGGGAGTAGCAGACTGCGCTGAGCAGTCACTATGTCACCGGCTGTACTGAAAACTCGTTCAGAAGGAACACTTGTTGCAAGTGGGTTCTGGCCAATTTGGACAGAAGAGGGAGATCCACCTGCTCTTTCCACCACTGCAACACATCACCATGCAGATCTAAACAACCCCCCCCCCCCCCCCGTACTTGGCAGTTTCCTCCTTAGCTCTTTCTCTTGAACTCTTCTTCTGTGCTCTTGGAGTGGAGAAACCTCCAAACATCAGGTCCAATGCTGACTTCTTCATGGGAGGCTCTGGGTCATCATCTAGGTTAGAGAAGAGAAGAGAAGAGAAGAGAAGAGAAGAGAAGAGAAGAGAAGAACAATGTTATACAATTTTACAAGAACAATATCATATCAATTTTTAAAACAACAAACTATTACAGATTGTAGTCCTAGGTTTCAATCAAAACAAACCTTTTTCCTCTTCTTCCTCCTCCTCTCTGTGGGAGCTCTGGTCATCCTCTGGGTTGGTTGCCTGTCTTTCAATCAGCCTGCCATCCTCTTCTGCCTGAGAATAATGAGCAGATATAAGCTATTAAATTTATTTTTACTAAATCAAATAAAACACATCAGTTTGTTAAGGCAGAATAAATATAGGAGTGAGAATATACTTAATGAGCATATTACCATATTCTCCACTTCGGCTGTTATCCCCAGGTATACGGTGTCCCTAGTATGGTCATCATCCAGGAATTCCAGTGCCCTGAAGCGGGGATCGAGCGCTGAGGCTTTCCAGAGGAAGTCTTGAATGTATGTGTAACGGGTGCTGAAGTCCTGTCTAAACTTATCCTTCATCTCAGAGATGACTAGCAGGTCACTGTCATCAGGGTCAAAATGCTCCTGCAGTTTGGCCAGTGTTGGGGCGATGATGGAAATAGTGGGGGTCTTTTCTTCACTGAGACACTTGGTTGCTGTTTTCAGTGGTGTCAGCAGCTTGATGACCTCTGGCATCAGGGTAATGTCCTCCTCAGTGAGGCCGGGCAGGCTCTTTCCTCGACGCCTTGACTTCATCTTCCTTGTTGTCAAAGTCACAGCAGCCTGCTGCTTCCACAAATGCTCCATCATATCCAAGGAACTGTTCCACCTTGTGGAGACATCATGAACCAGCTTGTGGTGTTTCAACTGGACTTCATGCAGAGCTTCACAAGCTTTGGGGCTTTTGTGAAAAGAGTGTGAGCGATGCATCTGATGTGTGGCTCCATCTCTGCACCTGCTCCAGCGAGTAGCATGTTCCTTGCATTGTCAGTGACCAAAGCAGGCTTCTTATCTTTAAGTTTCCATTCACAGCAAACATCAAGCAGAAAAGCTGACAGATTTTGTCCAGTGTGGGCCTCATTAAATGTTTTAGTTTGCAGAACATGGTTTTTCATATTCCACTCATCGTCAATATGATGTGCTGTGACTGTGATATATGACTGAGTGGCACAGGACATCCAGCCATCCACAGTGATAGCAACTCGTTGGGCATTACTCAGGGATTCCACTACCTCTGTTTTCACTTTGTTGTACAGAGCAGGAATTTGTGTGTCCGTAAAGAACACCCTTTGTGGTATTATATACCTTGGGTCTAAAATGTGGACCAGTTGTTTGAATCCCTCATTCTCTATGATGCTGTAGGGCTGAATATCTTTGCAGATAAAGTAGGCTATGGCATCAGTTATAGAGTTGCCACCCGTCCCGTTTTTCCCAGAATTGTTCTCTTTTTTCATCAGCTGTCCCGGGAAAAAAAAAATCTCTCCCGGGACACAATTTGTCCCGTTTTTTGGGGAAAATGCAGCAGCAGCAGGCCAATTAGTCCATCCAGAATCAGTGCAACAGGCTCAAGAACATCTGTGTCAGAGAGATAACAAAGAGGTAAGAGGAGCTGTGGGAAGTCCTAACAGTTCACTTAGTATATTTGCACATCCAATCATGTTTTAATTTGTATTTTTTCCATTTATATTTAACCCTATGGGCCCGAACGACGCATAGTGCGTCCAAATTCACACCTGTTCTTCTCTATGTTTTTTCTCCGCGACCGTGCGTCATAGCGAGAAGCCACGCATATCAAGTGAAACAGCGGAATCGTAGCTTTCCGAATGTTTTCACAGCGAAAAACAATGATAAAGTTACACTAAAATTATGTATAACAGAGCTTTCATACAGCTTTGCACACACATTACTCTTGGATGGATTACTCGCGAATGCAGGGGCGCACAGAAATGCCACACATATCACATGAAAGCGCAGGAGCAGAGCTTTCCAGTGATACCACACATACCACACACATCATTGTGCTGTCATCCCATCATGCTATAAATCCAGATCAATTGTCTACAAAAAACCTGAGGAATTTCTTTACAGTCCATTATACAGATCTTGTTATCAGTCACTTCATATAGTGAGGAATATCGTATCTTACCACGTCTTAGGCTTGCGTGTGTTTCTCCCTGTCTATC
>NC_065522.1:3026130-3063330 GCF_006386435.1 Epinephelus moara | reverse complement strand
TTCATATATGGCAGAATATGTCAACTTCCAACTTGCTATGGTGAGATACATGTAAAAATGTAAGAATTTAGTAACAAGGATTTGTTTCTTTCATTGATATAAAAATTAATATAAAATACAGGCACATAGAAGGACATGAAATGATGGCAAATCTGGTCTCCTATGTCCGAATTTCATGTTCATTGGTCAGTCTGAACTGATAATAATGGCTGAGCCCTCCGCCTCAAACATTTGGTCAAGTGTCCCTTTTTTTCACAAATCCAAGGCGGCAACCTTAATCAGTTATGGCCTGGGAGCGGGCAGAGTTAGCTGCCAGAGGCTTGTTTTGTCCAAATAAACTTGCGATAGACCTACTGTTCGTGTCACCAGCTTTGCTACCGCTCAATATGGCTCCTGCTTTGGTAGAATCCGAAGGAGAGGAAGGGGGAGCAGCCGCAGAGGTATCCATGCCGTGCCGTCTTTTCATGTGCGTCGCCATGTTCGTCGTGCTACTGACGTACTTGATAGCCGCACGGCATTGTTTGCAGATTGCATGCGTCTTGTCAAGTTTACCTCCTCGCTTGAAAAACCCGAAATATTGCCACACGTTTGATTTGTGTGTCTTTTTTGGTGCATTAAATATCTCATCACTGTTAACGTCGTTCTTGTTTGCCTCCATATTTATTGTGTATAACACCTGCGTGCTTGCGTCAGTGTCCGAGGACGCGATGGTGCATTCAGGTTGGCTTGGAAAATACATTAGGACAGAGAATAGATACTAGAACATAAAATAATCGATTTAACCATGGTATTTACCGATGCTGACAGGCTAGAACAGATGCTCCGTAAATTCACCCGTAAATTATATCCGGCGCACCTTGAATCTACCGGTGCAGTCGCATCCCAAACGTTTGTATCGGACCACCGATATGAATCGGTGAATCTCCACATCCCTAGTGCAGATTGTTTAGTTGTGTGCAAGAATCTGTTTGTGAACAGCATTAGCAAACTAAACACTTAGCTTTGGCAAAGCCAACTAATCAATGACCTAACTGCATAACTCAATGACAGCATTAAATCACATACAACAAGTTAAACAGTCTTGCTTAGCCTGTAAAGCTATGATAAAGCTATGCCCAGTTGTTACGTTACCGACCCGTGAATGGATGGAAGAAAGAGTCACTTGGTGGTGTGCTGCTTTTGATAGCTGGCAGAAGAAGGCTGGAAAGAGCTGTGGTTCCAGATGCAGTTTTCTTGTGTCCTTGTTCCAAAGGTAAAACTCTGAGGAAGCTGGTCACTCAGGGTCTTCGCAGAGTTAGACGCTGTGTGCTAACTCAACTTGGTTCTCCTTGTTGCTAGAAATTAGTTGCAAATCTTGTGCTTGCAAATCTAACTTCTCTGTTTGCCTCTGCCTTGAATGTGGGCAAATCGTGGTCCAGGAAAAAAAGAGACTGTGAGCAATTGCCCCACCTTTGATGGTTCAGGACAAGGAGCAAGGGTCTGAGCATCTGGGCTGGTCCAGGCCCAGCCGGAAAGAGAAAAGAGTATGAAGGGAGCAGACCTTCTACAGATGGCTGTGACATCACAGAGTCACATGTCACTGTAAAAGTCCTGTTCAATCAAGTTTTGAGACTTGTGTCTCACTGAGGTGTGAGTTGGGACCAGGGCCGCCCCTCCCTAAACGCAGAACACGCGCTGTGCGCAGGGCCTCATCTTCCATGGGGGGCCACATTTTGCGCGAGGGGACGCATTTGCGCATATGCGCAATGGATGCGCACATGTGCTACCGTGAGGCGCGCGTAGAATCAGCTCGAGGAAGGAGAGAAGAGACCTGACCGCCCATGCGTCGCTGCAATGATTGACAGCACTCGACATCTGATCAATCAGAGGGGTGCGCCGACAGGCACTTGCAGAGCTGCAGCAGGTGAAGAGTTGTCGACATGTCGTCTAAAAGAGCCTCGTGAGTATGTGCGGGGACGGGAGGTCGGGCGGGCTCCGCGGAGGGGGAGACTCGAGCCTCGGGGGTATGTGCAGGGCCGGGAGGTCGGACGCTCCCAGAGAGGGGAGAGGGAGAAATATAGCTAAATAAGATGAAAATAGAAAAGAGTGTCTCTGTCTTTTATTTTTGTTTTCAGTGTTTAATTAAGGTGGGAGAGGCGGAGGGCTGACGGAGATCGGACGCCTCCAGAGAGGGGAGAGGGAGAAATATAACAAAATAAAATTAAATAGGAAAAACCTGTCTCCCTCTTTTATTTTATTTTCAGTGTTTAATCAAGGGTGGGGGATTGAGGTGGTGGAAGTTACTTTATTTTAATGAGTAATTGTTGGCTATTTGTGACTCATATTTGTTTATTTATTTATTTCAGTTTGAAGTTATTTTTATTTAATATTTATTTATTTATTACAGGTTGAATTTTTTATATTATTTGACTCATACAGCCAAACTAATGTATCTACAGTACATTTGTTATTGGCAATAAAGGTTGTAAAGTTAAATGGCAAGTTGTTGTACGGTCATTTTGTACTTATGGGTGGGGGGGCCTCCAAATAAAATTTCGCTTAGGGCCCCAATTTGGTCAGGGGCAGCCCTGGTTGGGACATCCTGGAGATGGGTGTCAAATAGTGCTCTTTGATTGAAGAACAAAGAGCATGCAGAGAAGAAAAGCCTTCACATGTCCAGTTTGGATTTTAACAAATGACAAATCATCTGTGGTCCCGTGAATCCCAACAATCTCAATAGAAAACAGCAAACACGGGAGCATGTAATAGCAGTACTTGAAACGGCCATCATGGAGGCAACACTCCTGGACCGACTGGTGGTACTCCTTGTGATCCACCCTCTTTTTTAGGTTCTCATGAACCCACACAGATCTCTGTTTACCTTTGCCCAAGAAGAGTTTTCTTTTTACAAGTAGGATTCAGTTATTTAAAAAAACAACTGTTTTTTACAACAACCCAACACTGAACAAAACTTTTTTAGGCAACCAAAGGATATAATTAATTTCCATAAACTGTAAACAAACTGACATAGCAACAGCTACAGCCAGGCTTTGGGATTATACAATGGTAACATTACTTAGCCAATGTTGTCACTGTTGTTGCTCTTGGAGCCAGCCTCAAGTGGCCATTAGAGGAACTGCAGTTTTTGGCACTGCTGTGTTGGCTTCATTTTTCCAGCTCTGGAAGTTTTTAATTGACTAAAACTGCTAAATGGAAATTTCTCTGACATTTATTTATTTATTGTTTATAAAATCAAACAATTGTTAGTCTATGAAGTAACTGAAAATATTCAAATGTACGGAGGCCAAGAGTGTTCAACACACTAAGAAAGCACAAGATAATAGAGAACACCTCTTTACCACTTTGACAACATTTAAATGTAAGAACACTTTTACATTTAGAAAAAATAAAAAAAACACTGAAATTAACAGTTAAGTATATTCTCAAGAGTTGTATTAAATTTGTAGCCTAATACTACAATTCTAAAAAGCAGCATTCAGGTTTATATCACCCACTTTGTTTATAGACACAAAATCATTTTTGCCCTTATTCTGAAAAATACATTATTCTCACTAAGCTAAGCTTCTTTCCGTGGCTAATGAAAATGCGTATTCCACTAATAATCCTGTAAAACGTGTCCTAACATGTCGTTTATAACATGTAAATATGGAAAAGTAGAACAGCTGTTGCTTATGTCATCTCTCTTTTTTAGCATAAAAACAGGATTTTTTCAAAGTTGCGGTGGCAGACTTGTTGGACAGAGCCTCCCTCTTTCATTCCATCAACAACCTTCTTGAAAAGGTTGTGATATTTGCACATGTCCAAAAATGTGTTGATATCAAAGTCTTTCATAATTTTTAAATGTAGATGTGTTCCTCTTTCCGACCAGAAATGAGGGCTTTTTTTTTTACTGTTTGCAAGTTGATTTGTGTACATCATCTCCGTAAGAAAGCACAGAGCTGACCTTTGAATCAGTCCTCACTTACAACATCTCATCCTGGTACACATTTCTTTTCTGTAAAGGACAAATCCAAACTGTCATGGGTCATCAAACATGCAAGTAAAATAACAGGCATCACACAGTCCTCTCTCTCAGACCTCCACACTCAGGCAGTCAGACAGAAAGCCACCACCATCATACACGACCCTTCACATCCGCTCCACAACTCATTTCAACTCCTTCCTTCAGGCTGTAGATACAGGGTCCCTCGAGCAAGAACAAACTAAGTAAAAAAAAAAAAATCATTCATTTCATCCGCCATCAACATAAATCAACAACTCACAATGAAATCTTTTAATGTCCTCACTGTATTTATTCTGTATTGATGTTCTATCTTTAAACTGTGTTTTAACTTGTGTTTTTATTCTATGTACATTTGTGAGCACATCAAAGACGAATTTCCATTACTTCTCGCAAGGGACAATAAAGGTTTTCTGATTCTGATTCTGATTCTTAACTCACAAGAGGCCGTGTGTTGCAAATTGTGGTAGAGACACATGTTCCAAATGTGCTGTATACATGTAGAAATTATGCTATTAAAGCCCAAATAAAAACAGCATATCCATGTATTAATCAGAAATTGCTACAGTACATACAGAAAAAGGCATAATTTGGAAAATCCAAACTGAATATGCTGTTTACATGGCTATATTAAATTCAGAATATTGTCATATCATAAAAATTGGAACTGAAATGTGATATTTATTCTGACTTAATTGAAATATATTAATTGGGATAGCTTAAATGAAATGATTTGTCTACTAAATTGCACCACAATGTTAAGATAACATTAATACCCTCATCTGATGTGATGTAGCACTGTCATGTCTGCATAACACTGTTTAAACCATTGCTGCTAAGACCCTGCAATTTACATACTCTTTATTTTACTGTGTATATATTGTAAATAGCCGTGTGTGTGTACAGTAATTCAATTTAGTGCCTTACTTTTTTTATATATATTTTTTATATCTATATGTACATATATAAATATATATATATATATATATATATACATATTCTATATTTTTTAATCTTTAATTTTCTTTTTCTCAAGTAACATTGTCACTCTCCTTTTTCTGTCTGTGCTTTGAGCTGCTGTGACATCTTATCTTATCTTAACTTAATTAAGCTTTTCTAAGGTAAAATGCTAATCATGTTGGCTGTACTATCCTATTTGGGTTTGTCAGAAAATCCAATGCATTTACATGTATTTACATATCAAATTCAGAATATTGTCTATCATGAAAACTAGAATTGAAATGTGTTATTTATTCTGACTTAAGTGAAATGACTTATTCATACAAATACAAACGGTAACAAGTTCCATGGACATTTTTGAGTAGGATGGAATTAAATTAAATAAGTTAGAATAGAATAAAACAAGTCAACCACTAAATAACTAAGTATGATAATTACTCATTTTAATAAATAATGGTGGGTATACTTAACTATTGGGTTTGATATATAACAAAAACCCATAGGATATATTCAATAATGCTGCATCTGGAACTACTTAAAAAGATGCATGCAAATTGTTACCTTTTCTTTTCTTTTTTCTTTTTTTTTTTTTTTTTTTAAAGTTGAACAAGGTGATCCTTCTTTTTAGAGTGTTTTCAAAATAATAAGGGGATATTTGTATGCATGTACCCACTGTATATTAAATATATGTGGAAGCAGCAAATAATCACATCTGACAAGGTGAAACCAGCAAATGCTTGGTTTTTGTTAACTGACTTATCAATTTCTCAAATCGTGTCAGCACCACTTAACTTAGATTATATGCCATCTGTATCTATAAGTAACATAATAATTGAGTGTTTTTATTCCAGTTCGCACATACATACTACATACATACATACATACATACAGTTTTGTTTCAGTTTAATTTACTCCCATTATTTTGAATTATAACAGTGAGATTAAAGGGCCAGTGTGTAAAATGGGTTGAAAACAGTGACATCAGTGGTCAAATTCTAGATTGCAGGGCTCACTCGCTCACCCCTCCCGTCGGGTAAATGACGGTGGCCTCGTAGGGACAAAAAGCCTTGCGCACGAGTTTTTCAGGAGTAGGTCTATCTAGCGACGAGGTGAATGTTTATTTAGAAATCTAAACCATGTTACGATATTGTAATGAATCCCTCACGAGCAGGAGACCAGAGGAGCGTTCGGGAAAAAGGCCAGTTTATTTGAGCACTCCAGAAACTCCGGTAACACTCCAGGGGGTAAAAGACTCCGTCCCAAACTCTGACTCTTCTGGCGTAACAGACACACTTCATAACTTTACACACATACTCGTTTACCATAACGAGTGGGTGACCCCCCTCCCCTCTCTGCTCAATCTCCAGCCCGCACACTGACTGACAGCGTAGCCGGTAAACAGAGCTCAGCTGTTTATTTAGCCTAGCAATATCTCCATAGTAGCTGCAATGGACGACTTTGAACGCGATTTTGAAGAGTTTCTTGTAGCGGACACAGACCCAGAGCCATACCTGTTTGAGCCGGAGCATACAGATGAGGAACTCCATGTGTTTGATGCTGAGCGGGCGAGAAGAGAGGCTGAATGCACAGAATGGGATTCGGTGCTACTGCTGCCATTGTTAGAGAGATATATCATCAGGAGGAAAAGCGCCGCAGACAGTGCATCACAAGGAGTGAAATTGCGTCTTCTTTTCCTCGCAGACGACGGTTCGGGTTCATTCTCTCCTGTTGCGTGGTAAGTGTGGTCCATTTGCAAACTATATAACTAAAAAAACTTTTCACTACTCTCTATCGACGAACTACTAACACTCTCTGCTGTTTCCTCCTCCTTCTTCCTTCCTCCCGCTGTCTTCGTTGGTTTATTTATACACGCGAAACGCGTTCTCTGGCTGGTTGGATTGTCCACTCGGTCTGCCGTACATACATGGCAGCGCAAGATGGCGACCTCTCTAAAGCAAGGCCCTTGCTATATATATATATATAAAAGCATAATTATAAGGCTACGAAAACCAAACAAATTTTATTTTATAGCGATCATACACTTGTATAAACATATTAATGGGTAGAATATTCAGATTCAGATTCAGATTGACAATAAACCATGCCAAATATTATACACTGGCCCTTTAATAGTCAGTATGTATATTTTTATTCATGTCATAACTAAGCTGTCAGTTATGTTTTCTATTGGTTCCTTTCACCTTGCTGCTCTGGTTGTCATTCTTGTTAAAAGGAATAACTATTCAAAAATGTGCAAAAAACTGGAAGCTGCTTATAGACACATGTGGCAGCTAAGCGTGTGTGTGTGTGTTCATGCGCGTGCAGTGACTATTTTGGTTTGCCAGCGAGGTTTCCAGATAAACACTGGTGGCAGCTGCTGCCATAGCAACACTATTGTGCGCCTTCCCCTCCCCTTCCCTCCCTCCTCTTCTCCTCCTCCCCGACCACGCCCACCTTCCTCCTGGCAGAGCGCTCCACAACAGCCAGAGAGTGAGGACCAGAGAGGAGGGAGGTCGGCTCGCTTCGTTTCACTGAGGAGGAGAAAACAGACGAGACGAGTGGGGACAGAGAAGAGGCAGAAGAAAGGAGGAATAAAGTGGAGTGAAAAGTAATTGTTTTGGGGAGACAATGAGTGAAGACAACCACTCCCACTACAGGCTGGACCCCAGCGATCGCCTCAATGGGCTGGGACAGAGAAGAAAGAGACCCAAGAAGGTAAATGAATAGATGGAGAGCCACATGGTACAGAGAGTGTGAGGAGTGTGAGGGAGCTAGATGTGGAGAGGGGGGAACGTTGCCTGATTCATTCCAGTGAGAGAGCAGGAGCTGGGGGGAGTGGAGAATAGTGATGAGTGTTTATGTTTTTTGTTTTTCCTGGCCAGAGGTGTTTTTGTTGTGTCAGGGAGTGGTCTTCAGGGTCTGTTAAAGCTTTATTCCTACCAATACTGACTTGATTTTGCTCTCCACCTCTTTCCTCACCCCTTGAGTAAAACCATCTCCCAGAGGGAGCTCTGCACTCCATCTCTGCTGATTCCAGCCTTTTTTTCCCCTTGATAAATTACTCCGCCACCGCTCCCTCATAGCTATTCTGTTCCCTGTGTTCCCCTCTCTCTAATTCTCTGTATCTCAGTGTGATGTTGTTGTTGTAAACACATCTAGGTAGTGAGTAGTAGGAGGAGGCTCCTTTCACATGCTGACAGGGTGGGTCCCTGCTCCGCTCACTCTTTGTGTGCCTGTTGTTGTGGACGGCGTTATACACACATATCAGCTCTCAGGAGATTTTTGTTATCAAAAATCGGCCTCATTATCGGAGGTCTTTCTGACAGCCATGACAGATTATTGCTGGTTATTATTTCATTTCTGCAACCACCATCATGATAGCACATACTCCCATCACCCATCATCCCCTGTGTGTAAGCTTTTAATGATGAAACACATTTTTGCATTCATAAACACATGATATGTAACATAATAATCACCTATGCAAGTGTAACACAAGAATATAATAATAATAATAATAATCACCATCATCGTCATTATTATTATTATTATTATTTTTACATTATACATCATTTTATTTTAGGGCTGCATTTATGTTCATGATGAAATTTTTGGTTTACACATTACTGAAATAAGTGAAAAATGGCCATTCCAATATCCTAGACACTCAAAGTGACATTTCCCGGAGACCAAGGTGATGTCTTTGAAAGCCATCAGCAGCCATCAAAACATCATTCAGGCTATTTAGAAAAAGTGTAGCCATTACGTAGTTATATATTGTGTCCACCAGAGGGCACTGACAAGTTTTCTGACATTTTTTTATTGTAAAATGTCACAGTGTGCCTTTGTACACTGAGTCCGTTTTTTTGGTTGCGTTTTTTTAATCTTTCATCCGGAAAAAAACAACAAAAAGTTACACAGAGAAACCTCGCACACTGAGTCCGGTGCCTTTCAATGTTATATTCATTACAAAAACTGCAATACGAGACAAGTTGAAACAACACATTTCTGGCTGTTGCCACTCTTTCCCTGTGTCTTGCATTTGACATTGCGGCTGAAGGGGCTGAGCTGTTTTCCCTCTCTGTCTCCACACTGTCGTTCTTTGTCTGTGTGCGGCCTGCATGCTCCTCCTCGTCATTATCATCCACTTGAACTATCTGACCTATTGAAAGTGAGCTTTCTGAGTTATGAAAGGATACTGTGCGACCTGTTCCTCTGTCTTGTCACAGCTGTGTGCCACTACCAAATTCTGTCAGTCAATCTTCACTGATTCTCAAACATAAGTCAATTAGACATTCATTTAAATTAAATATATTTTTGGGGGCATTGGGAAACTGCTTAAGGGGCTGTACACATGCCGCATCTTTAACCCCCTGGAAAACACAAGGTTGGGCGCTGGATGCTACTTTTGCACGTTTTTTTTGTGCTAGCTTTCAAGAGCGTGGTGGCAGGTTGTGTCTGAGGTTGCTAAGCAACCTCAACAAGCATGGTACCATAGCCCATTTACCTGAAATCCTGAGTGCAGAGCTGATCCTCTTCCAGGTGCTGTTTATAAGTGTGTGGGCCTATCGTACGTGGGACAGATGTAAAGCTCTGGCAGCCCTGCACCAAAATGATCAACTCCTCCATATTTATCATAGACTGATATTTACGGAAGTAGGGAAAGATATCTGTCGGCTGTGATTGGTTGTTTCTTGTCACATGACATGCAGTGCGTGCTGTAGCATTAAGCTAAATCATGTTTGGCCAATACCACAGTGGTGCAGTGCTTAGCACTGTTGCTGCACAGCAAGAGGGCCATCAGCTGGCTGGGGTTCTTCTGTGTAGGTTTGTCTATTCTCCCAGCCCGTTCTCACTCCGAAGTAGTGAATGAATTCTGTTGTCAGACACCAACGAAAAGGTGTCCTTTCACGTTGGCATGACACACGGCTAGTCGCCAATATTGTTTAATGGCGTCCAGCGGCATAAGGGGTCAGGCAGTGGGACAACAACAAAAAAGAAGTCTAAGTAGGACAGGCGGGAGGGGTGTTGGATGGGTCCAAAAACCACCGACTTTTACCTGGGAGGCTGGTGTTCACTTCCTCTATGTTTTTAAAGCCAAACCATGTTCTTTTTTCCTAAACATAACCATGTTCTTTTGTTGCCTAAACCCAACCACATGTGTTTGTTGTTGAAGGAAACAAAGGTCAATTAGTGTTGTAGTGCTGACATAGTGAATTTATTTTGGAAGAGACTGTATGCAAACTGTACATTTCCTGTGAAAACGGCAGTGTATTTTGGAAACAGACTGAAGTTGACATGGCGTCCCAAAACGTCAACAACCAACACACCCAGGTACCTTGAACGTCATATCTCAAAGTAGAAAATCCATGACCAAACGTAGATATGTGATGAGGTTGGAGTGAAAACGTGTTGTTCTGTAAATGTGAGCGTTAATGGTTGTCTGTCTCAATGTGTAAAATAGTCTGGCGACCTGTTCTTGGTATACCCTCCCTCTTGCCCAGTGACATCTGGGATAGACTATAAACTTAAATGTTGGTAGCAAATGGAAAGTCCCACTTTTGTATGCCCAATCATTCACCTTTTAGCTTAAAGGCTATCAGTTTGATTAGGAAGAACAAATAGAGAGGTTGGCTCCTTGATGTTGCTGCTACACTGAAATACTTAATCATATCTTTGAATGTTGACCATCATACATCAGCGTTTTTAAATTCCATGTCTTTAGATTCATTCAAGTTAGCTTTGACATGGGCCCAGTCTGTGTCTATGTTTCTGTCTGCTGACTTTTGTGTCCCGCTGTCTGACTCTGTATTTCTCCCTCCATTTCTCTCTATCCTTCTTTTTACTGTATGCCAGTCCAGGTTTTTCCCTCAGGCTAGAAGGAAACAGAGAGACAGAATCCAACCTTATTGCATTTCAGGTTACTGTTTGTGTAGTGGTTCGAGGGAATTGAGGCTTACAGGGGTTGACCAGCTCACCTGATTTCATTGCTTCTCTTTACCAAAAAGAGCATGTAGGGATGTGCATTAACCTGTTATTTCGTGGTTGGTGATCAGATTTAGTGTTGCTGGGCTCATTTGGCTCTATCCACCATTTCACCACCACACTCTGTAAGTAGTCCACTCTGATACACATGGAGCATCTTTTCATGGACAACTACAGGCATAATGATTACTTACCACTAAAAACTAAGACAAAATAAAACAAAACAAAACACCACAGTGATTAGCATGTAGCCACGCCTCCATTCATGGAGCAGAATGCCTGCTGCTTAAGGGCGTGTCTGCTTCTTTAATAGGCTGAGAAGTGCCAAAAACCTGGGGATGTGTTAATTTTAACTAGCTGCTTGTGTAGCCAACACATCACTAACACAAGGCAATAATAAAAGAAAACCAAACACATAAAAATGTACCTGAAAGATTCAAGGTCTGCTGGCTGTGTTCTTGTAATCTTAAAGCAATTACTGAATTTCCCCTCCTTTTCTGCCATTGAAACAGGGCAAGCTCACTTCCTATGCATCAAATACTGACACTGGGTCAGTGACATGATGCACTCAGGCACCCTTTAACATATGTGTGCTAGAGGAGTGCCCAGAGCATCATAGTTTAATGCGTAGGGCTATTGACAAAGCTTTGGTATTTGACAAGTTTTTAATTAGAATGTGTTGATTGTAAACAATAGATACATTGATCTTGAGAGGTTATCAGCCCCCAGTTTGCTCATGTAAGGGTCTGTCTCTTTTTCTTTTTCAAGCATTTCCAGCTCTTAGATAGCCATGAAATCCCCCAATTAAGCAGTCAATAACAGTTAAGTTTCATTGAAAAAAGTCAACAAAAAGTCTGTAAATACAACTTAGAAATGAAAATCAAGGCTGATTACACTTTAGGATAAAAAACATCTAATCAGGAAACTTAAAAATCTGTTGGTGTGTTGTTAGTGGCAGGGTGATATAAGACATTTTATGTCCTAAAATGGCATCTTAGCAGCTGGCATCTTTACAATAGTATTGGCTAGAATGGCTAATGGCACAGCTATGCTGTACAGGAAGGCGAGCACCTGATCTTCCCCACCCTCTTTTTAGCCCCTGAAACTGCAGGGACAGGCAGTGGAGCAGGTAGAGGCATTCAAATACCTGGGCATAATGGTAGACAACCTGCTGTCCTTCTCACAGCACACTGTCTCTGTCTATAAGAAGGCACAACAACGCCTGTTCCTGCTGAGGAAGCTCAGGAGCTTTGATGTGAGGAAGGACATTTTAACAGCCGTTTACAAGTCACTCATTGAATCGGTCCTCACATTCAACGTCACATCCTGGTTCAGCTCCATCTCTGTCAAGAACAAATCAAGGCTTTCCGGATCATCAACCAAGCAAGTAAAATAACTGGCAAATCTCAGACTCCATTATCAGAACTTTATACCCAAGCAGTCACACGGAAAGCCAACCTCATCACAGCAGATCCCACTCACCCCCTACACAAGTCCTTCTAGCTCCTACCATCAGGTCGCCACTATAAAGTCCCCCTGTCCAAGAAAAACACTTACCGCAACTCTTTTATCCCCACTGCCATATACATTTTAAACAAACAATAGCTCATAAATGATCCCCAGCACATGCACTTTACCACGTCGCACATTTTAGAGTTTTTCTTAAACTCTGTATAAATTATTTATTTTTCAGTATTCTTTTATCTCACTAAGTTTATAGGAATTGTGTGTTTCTGTGTTGTGTTGTTTGTTGTATGAGCAACGTCTAAGACGATTTTCTGTCACAACAGACAATAAAGCTTTTCTGATTCTGATTCTGAAGTATAAAAAAAGTATAAAAAATCTTTCAAAAGAAAGCTTTCAACCAGTCTTCATCACAATGCCATTGCTGATGAGGAGCAGCTCCACAAAAAGTCAGTAAACACACGTGTGATTTTTATATTTGGCAAGACGTGTCTTGATAAAACGTGGTTCACTCGCCAATGTCTTACATCGATCAGAGTTAAACTCACCCACTGTGACAAACCAGAAAGAGTAGCAATAACAAATGTTACACCACAAAATGTGCGGTTAAACTATACAGCTGTGCTTCCACTTTTTTGTATAGCCAGAAGAGAGAGTGAAAAGTGTAAAAGGGAAAGGCTCAGAAGAGGTGTGCAAGACAGTAATGCTGAATCTACAAAAGTGAATTGTTGGTGGAAGCAGATACAAAGTGTTTGGCAGCAGGGTGACATTCAGAATCAATGGATGAATTATTGATATGCTCCCTCCCCCATGCTTAGGTCGGCACACAGGAACACACAAACACAAATACACACCCATTTGGTGACCTATGGGAGCTGATCTTTGGACTGAGGTGCTCTAATTATTATGTCTGATGTTGCAATCATATTTGGACACAAACACACACTTGAGTTGCTGTTTTCAGTTGGTAGAAAGCCTCAATTTAATACAGTGTGTTCTTGGCTCCTTTATGAAAGCCCTAAGTACTTTAATCTTCCACTGCCTCAATTAAACCTCTCCCCTCACGCTGATTCAGAGGGGGTTTGGAACACAGCCCCACTGTACCCATACAGCCTGTGCTTGTTCACTGTATAGTCTCTTTCAAGGTGAGGAAGACAGTGGCCATGATGAAGATGCAGGTTTCATTTTCTGATGAGTGCAGGAAGGTTTCAGGTTCATGGCTTTCTGTCCTGCAGGGCAAGGAGACTTAGAAAAAGTCAGATTAGTGTTTTGTTTCAACAGGCGAAGAGTACAGCAATTTTCAGTCCGTTTGTTTGTGTGACTCAGCGGTTTCTCATTTGGAAAAAGACATAGTCACCTTCAGCCAAATCACAGAATCATCAGAATTTATTGCCACACACATCTCTTATTGGCTGTTAAGTTTAGCCACAGCTATCTATGGGATAAAAGACTGCATTAGATTTGCTTTGTGCTTATGTCTGCCTTTCATTTATGATGTGATCTTGTCAAATCAATATCAGAAAGAACTTGAATAGTATACAATACACTGCTGTATGTGAGAGGCCTTTAACCTTGAATTATACTGAGGCATTTTGATGTAAACTGAAGTAGGGGTTGCTTGAAACTTTTACATACTAATGCCAATCTGATACCTCGGTTTCTGTACTGATAACACAATTTTTACTTATTACTTATTGCGGTTTTTTTTTTGTTTGTTTTTTTAAAAAGATGATTGAAAAAACCCTCAGAATTGTAAATAACACTGGCATTGGGTGTTAAAAATATTGCCACTGGACAAATTAAAGAACATTGGCTCTGGATGTTACAAATATTTGTCCAACATCCAATGCCACTGGATTGGCAGTGCCATTGGATGGCAGTAGAATGTTAGAAAGGACACTGGCCTTAAATATTGAACTGAAATTTTGGCAGTAGATGATATTAAACAGCATTAAATGTGAAAAAAAAAGTAAATTAAAAAAACATTGGCATTAGACAAACAAAAGGTTACCATTAAATATTTGAAAACATTGGCACTGAATATTGAACAAAAACTGTTGGCATTAGACGAGAAAAATGTTGGCATTAAATGTTACAAAAGCATCTGCATTAGACAAAAAACATGTCTCTCTCTCTCTCTCTCTCTCTCTCTCTCTCTCTCTATATATATATATATATACACACACATATATGAAAACATGTCTAGAACATTAGCATTGACAGTTTAAAAAACATTGGCATTAGAGAATAAAAAAATCTTGGCATGTTTAAAACGTTGGAATTTAATATTACAAAAGCATAAAAAAGCATTGGCATTAGACCAAACAAAACCCATACAAACAAAAAAAACAACAACAAACAAACAAAACAACACACTGGCATTAAATATTTTATATTTTAATACTTATAATATTATTGGCATTGGATGTTTAAAACAACTAGTGTTGACTGTTTAAAAAAGGTGGGCAGAAGATGATACAAAACTTTGCCATTGTTTATTAAATATCTTGCTATTGATGTAAACAATGTTAGCATTTAATATAAAAAATAAATCCTTGGTGTTGATGTAAAACACGTTAGCATTAAATGTTAAAAAAAAATCTTGGCATTGATGAAAAAACGTTGGCATTAAATATTAAGAATTCTTGGCATTGATGTGAAAAATGTTGGCATTGAATATCAAAAAATCTTGGCATTGATGTGAAAAAACAATTGCATTGAATATCAAAAAATCTTGGCATTGATATAAAAAAAAAGTTGGCATTGGACATTAAAAACATGGCTATTTAGTATTAAAAACAACATAAAAAAATGTTGGAATTGAATATAAGGGGAACCACAAAGGAGTAACCCGCACACCAAAGAAATGGGCTGGAAAAAGCCATATAAAGAGTCAGGCTGAGATCAATATAAAGAAGTCCAAAACTTTAATTAATACATAAGTGCAAAAACCAAAAAAGTGCACAACAAAAAAAAGTGCAAAAGAGGCAGCAAGCAAACGTTTCAGTCCTAGACTATCATCAGTGCTGCTCTTTGCAGGAATTGAATATAAAACATTATTTCCATTGAATGTTAAGGTTGTTTTTGGATACTTTGAGAAATGTAAGCATTTTTTTTCCTGTAAAACCTTTTCAATCATTTGATGTAAGAAGAGAAGACAAATATAACAAAGTTAAATGTCCTAACACAAGCAGCTATGCAAGAACTTTGCCTAAATACTGTAACATTGTCAAATCAGGGAATATCTGGTTACAGATTGCTAATAATTAATAAGGCTCAATACTCAGCCCCCAACCACTATCGTTAATTTGGCACTGACAAAGTCCCACTATCAGTCTTTAAAGAACCTTAATCTATATTTACAGTATTGCTAATTCATCCCAACTTAGTAAATAGCAAAACACTTTTGGCTGCATTTAACCTAATCCTATGAATTCCTAGAATAGTACTGTTCTCAGACGCAGGTCTATAGGTGGCTCATGACTCATAGCTGATCAGTTAGCCGATTACGGCCAATTTCCTGTGCTGTCTACATGGTAGACCATCCACCCACCATGTTGGGCAAATTTTGAAACTCAAAACCCTCTCGCAGCACACAGTACAACTGTGAACCATCTCATGTGATTTGCTCAAAGAAAAAAGAAAAGAAAAACATAACTACTGATTGTAGTGCATCCGTCACACTTGTTAAACCATTTTGGTTTCCTTTCTATTGTAAATGATCCAGGAGCAGAAATAGCATTACTTTATTTGTTATATATAAACATTGGGTATCATTGCCCTACTAGGGGTTGATGGTGACATCATATACCATGAGATATTCCACAGAAATGATTGGTCCCCAGATCTTAAACCCAAATTTTTGGTTACCTCCTGCCCTTTCATTAGTCTATTGGAGGGTATGTTCAATGTATGGAGCATACCCTCTTCTTTTTCTGGCTGTTTACATTATACCCACATATCAGCCAAAAAGCCATAGAGTAGAGCCAGAGTCGGTGTTATTTACTTTCGGTACAGGACGCTGCTTCATAGTCACAGCATCTCATTCCAACAGCAGTATCAATTGTCAAAGTCAGACTCTTTGTATGCCCAGTCATCTATCCTGGAATCCTCCCTAAGAGGTCATGCTACTTCTGCCATTGCTTCTTACAGATAACAGTTATTCACATGTCTGCAAAAGGTCACTAAAGGTTCATTCTCACTGCCACGATGTGGAAATGCGGGACGGATTTGCGGAATATTTATGCAGTGCTTTTCCACGTTTAAACCATACACACAGACGCGGTGCAGAATTTCGCGTTGTTGTGTTCCAAGTCCGCGCTGCGTGAACGGGTGTGGGTGAACATGGACAAGAGTGGCAGCAACAGCAGCAGCAGCGAGCTAGCAAGCTAACGTTTAACAAGCGTCAACATCAACTTTCTTTAGCACTTACCACTCTCACCGCAGCCACTAAGCTGGACAATGGACTGCCAGATGTTGTCCTTTAATTCATTGTTCATAAAATCATCCCGCCTTTTATCAAAAAGGACGGAATGCTGTGAAAACAAGGTTTATCAATCTTTCTCCCGTACTGTCCTGCCTGGATTTCGGACTCTCCCGGGTCTGCGCGAATATAAACAAACAATTTCATTGGCCCAGCTGTGTCGTTCCGCCGGCGAATTGTAAATGTAAGTGTAAACTAGGCCACTTTAAGCATTTGAACAAATGATGAATGCTATCAATTTTCTGGGAGCTCTCAGAAGTTTATTGGAGCTTGACATGGTAGTTCCTGAGCTTGTTCATGCTCCCCAGAGGATAAACCCTTTTGATTTCCATGACCCCTATGCCATGGTTCTAGCACTAACACTGGCAAGGCTCTATGAATAGCAAAATTATAAATATGTTGTTTGCTCTGTACTGTAGTGGCCAGTCCTGGGGGAATAGGGTTTTTAAAGATTATATAACTTCCAGAATTTCTGACTGGTTAACACAACCCACGTAAATGATGTAGATCCATTTAAAAATCAAAAATAAATAAATAAATAAATAAAATCATATATCATTCTCATATAATGTATGAGGGTGAGGGCGTGGTGGCATTTTGTGCATTTCCTGCTTTGTGGACCTTTGCCAGTCACATATCTGATTATTATTCATTGTTAATTTTGGCAGCTATTTTAGATTTAGTCTTTGTCTTGAGACAAAAATGCTTCTTTTTTTTTTTTTAATCTTTGAACTAATCCAGTAAGGATAATTCATGTATCAGGAATTACAATCAAGCTAACATGTTGTGAAAAAAATTTCATTTAGACCATTTTTTCCTACAACTACAAATAAACTCTACACACTTACAAATTCATTCATTCATTTTCCAGCAGTTTTTGATTATCATTTTAAAAGCTCAACATCTGTCTAGTTTATGCTCTCAAAAACTTTGACACCACAAATAACTGATGTGAGACAACTAGAATTTGTACCCAGGTTCATTTTAAACTCTGACTCTTATCCATCTCATTGTCAAGAAGCAGAGAAATAACTTAATTAAAGCCTGAATTATTTCATTATCTGCAACATGTTAGTCTGGAGGTTTAAACTCATGTCCTCTCACAGAGTTGGTGATACAAACTAAACTTTCATCTCTGTCAGAGAAAACTGATCTGAGTTCAGACTGTTTACTTACAGCACAGCCACGCTCACAGATAACTAAGCCTTTAACAGCACCAAACCATAAACCTTCTCCAGTTTGGACTGAGTGGAGTCCTGCAGGGATCAGCTGTGTAGTCCAGTGCCCAGTGGCTGCTTGCTCTGCTGCCATTCAGCGGCGAACAAGCAGAGCTAACTACTAACAGCTACCACTGTAACTACCAAATTCCACAAATCCTTTCAGCAGCTTCACCATCCACAGTCAGACACACACAGCTGATTATTTACTGCTGAATTACAGCTCACAACTTGTACCAATAGCTGACGCTGCTTCAGTGTGAGAGTTTTTGCTGGCTAGTAAAACATCCTGATGCACATGGTTTACCAGCCTTGCACTTATGCTGTATTTGAAGATAATTATAAGCATGGCTGCTGTTGGATTTCATCATCCGATAGTCCACCACTAACATTTTTGTCACGTCTTTTCAACAAAAATAAAACATAGATTTCGTCTTAGTGTTTATTATCAAGATCTATTTTTAGCTTGTCATCATCTCATTTTCGGCATGGAAAAAAGGTCATCAATGAAGAGTTTTCATCTGTGAAATTAACATTGTTACGATTGAAACCTTTTTGGCCTGGAGCAATGATTTAGACTTTTAGTCTTGTTACTTTTAAAGGTAGATGTTTATAAATGAGGACATCTTGGTCAGAGGAGGCTGAGACACACAAAGTCAATTCTAATAGGAGGACTGCTATTGACCGGCGTGACACAATTACTGGGTTACTTCTCTGCTGTCTGGTCTGATTTGTCTGGAAATAACTCTAAGGCTAAAGAGGAAGTACCCACTGTGTCTCGCTGATCCGGTGACTGTTGATGCTGTGACTCAGCTGAACAGGAGACAAAAGAATCAAGTTTAAAATCAGCACGTTCACTGTTCATTTTCTGCGTTTGTACACTTCATCCAAATGTCTTGGCAATTTTAATGCTGAGGCAAGGGATACAGGGAGAATTAGGATTAGGTTTAGGTTATAGTCCAGATTGAGATTAAGCATGCAGTGGTGTGTGTGTGTGTGTGTGTGTGTGTGTGTGTGTGTGCTGAGATGCTGTACGCCATCATTTTGACCCAAGGCTGATTTCCTAAATCATCAGTTGTTTTTGGTGGAGAAAGAAGCAGAAGTTTAAAATGTGTGTGTTTGTGCATGCTAAGGCTATGCAATTAATAGTCTGGTGATCATGATTACCATTTTGAGGTCAAACGATTTCAAAATTAATGAAATCGAGGGTAAACGATTTTTGGTCACGGACGCCTTGAGATGTTACAGTGTTTGAGAGAGAAACAGGAGGCGTGCAGCCGCTGCTAAATGAATGTAGCGGAAACACTGTGTTATTTTGTCTTCTACGGAAGCCGCGCAGAGCAGAGGAGAATTGTAAATGCGCGACCATGTAGAGACAGAAATGACACACTGTCGTGTAAACAATATAAGTCATCACGTGCGTCGCATAATCGTTTGCATAATTGTGATTTCAATTTTGACCAAAATAATCATGATTATGATTTTTTCCATAATCGAGCAGCCCTAGTGCATGCCCATGTGGGTGGTTTTATTTGTGTCTCTGTGTGCCAGCAAACATTCATGTATTCTTATTATTATGAATATCAGTGATCATTCCTTTTTATTTTTTGTTCTTATGCTGTGTATCTGTGAAGTGTGTTTTCCGGTCTGCTTTGATAAGTGAATGTGACTGTGTGTTTGACCCTTCCATGCTGCCTCTTTTTTTGGACAGCAAACAACAACACAGATGGTCTGTGAGGATGACACCCAGACGTTGCTATGGCGACCAACAGCCTTGGCGCCAAAAAGAAAACCTATAGCTGTAAAGATCTGAGGCGACGTGTCAGGCTTTGGCAGCATAATCTCAGATGTCTGATTTTGTTTTTTTGTCTGAAAGTGATATTTTGGTTTACTTTGTCTTACATTTGACAACAAAGAGCATAAAACATTATTTCTTTGCAAGAATAGAAATTAATCAGTCCCTGACTTGGGCTGAGCTGCACTGCGAAGGTCAAGGTGTGGCTATTCCTTGGACAGCTATGATGCTGTTTTTTTTGTTGCTGTTTGAGCCATGTTGTTAAAAAGACTAGGTGTAAAGGAGGTAAAGTTTCCTGTTGTTGTTTTTTTTCACTCTAAGAAAAACCATATCATATTGGCGAAATGAAGAGACAGAGATGAGGACGTAGATGCTTGGTAATAGTGATGGGATTTCTCGTTCACTTTTGAGAGACGGTTCTTTGGCTCTCATTCACTTTGAAGAGCCGGTTCAAAGATACGGTTTGTTCGTCCGTGTAGCTGTGTGTGTTCAACGATGAATCGCATTGCTGATTTATCGCATCACGTGATATTGTAACGTGGACCCAGAATAGACTCCGCAGATATAAAGTTTGGTGTAGCCATAGCAATGGCCTTTATAAACAACAAGCCTGTCAATACAAGTAAGTGCTAGCGGATAGTGGGTTAGTTAGTGATGTGACGTTCGCGAACGAGCCGAGTCTTTGAACCAGCTCTTTGAAGTGAACGAGTGAGCACCTGCAAACTACAAACTAGTCTCTCTCAACTTCAAAACATCAAATAATCTGAAATTAATGGATACAGAGTAAATTAAAGCAAAAAACAAAGAAATTAGGAACTGGCTCATTCACTCTAAAGAGCCGGTTCACTCGTTCAATTCAAAGAGCCGGTTCAAAGACTCGGCTCATTTGCGAACGTCACAACACTACTTGGTAAAAAGGTGGTGCCTCAAGAAAGAAAAATGGGTTAATGAGTATTTAATCTCAGTATATTGTGGTTGAAAATGTGCACTCAAATCAGGAAATAAGTTCAGTCAGTCTCCCTCTGCTCAGACTCCTGCTGCCATAACAGGTTATGACTTTACAAAATCATCAGTCTGTTTTCACCAAAAATTTCAGTATATTACCATTTGAACCAAAAGTAACCCCTACGGACCATTGATCTGTTTAGCATTGGTACTTAGAAACAGTACGCACATCTCTAAATTTCAAGATAATGTCGGGTGTACAGTTGCGATCAAGACTAAACAAACATAACAAAACAACGGCACCCACTGATCCATCTTCTTTTGTATTTTAATTGTGGACAGAAAGCAAACGTGTTTCAGTGTAAAGCCATCATCAGTGTAGAGAACAAAAGAAATGACCATACAAATATAGATAACCAGGTGAGACTCAAAGTCCAATCAGTGACAAGACCATATGATTATATAATAGGTTACATGTGTGAACACACATGTAGCCACCTCAAGTGGAAGAGGTGTGGCCTCAGGAATCAACATGAAAGGCAACAGGTGTCACGAGCCTGAGAGAAACAATCTACAGGGCTTAACGTCCCAGACCGGAGACACATATAAAGCAACAATACAAAAATGTCAATGGAAGTCAGCAAATACATAAAATATGTAATATGTAATATGTAAAATACATAGAAAAGAGTTGCCAGAAACACACCAAAGCAACAACCTATGCTATACACGTACAATCCATTAAACGTCTAAAGAGAAAAATTATTATAAAATAGATCTATTCATAAAACATCCCAAAAATTACACCAGAGCCCAATAATGTAGATAGAGGGCTCCAAAAACTGGGTAGGTAAGGAAATCCCAGAGAGATAACCAAGCAAGGATCTGTCTGTAGTAGGGACTCATAGCATGAAAAAGGAAGAAAAAAAAAAAAGGAAAAAAAAAAGGGAATAAATAAATAAATACCTAAAGAGTTATGTGACCTTATCGGAACCGATTAACAAGTACAGGCAAAAGAGCATAGATAAATATCATAGAAAAATACATACAGACATTAGGGCAATTAGCATGTCAAGTTCATTTTAATCATAATTTTAATTATAGTTTTAATTAAGAGCTAAATAGCCCAATTAAATATTTAGAGTTCTTAGAATAGATAGAAAAAATGTAAGAAAATTTTGAAAAAAAAAAAATATAGGAAAAATGTAAGGACAACAAATCTAAGATCTAAAAGGGACCCACTTAATACTAGCCAGAAAGCACAGTGACGTATCTAAACAGTAGGAAAGGATAAATGTGTCCATATAAATCTTAATGGGAAGTCCAAATGTGCAGAAGGACCACAAAAGATTATGCAGAAATAAATAATGAAACGAAAAAAAGTTAAATAGATAAATAAATAAATAAATAAATAGATAGACTATAGAAAACAGCCCAGAAGCAGTTCTTCGTTCAGTCCCCTTGGGCTTTCAGTTTGTAGAGTGTGGATCCGATATACTTCTCTTTGTAACAGATGTATATGCCTATCACCACCTCTTTTGCAAGGATGTATCATTTCTATATTTTGAAATTTGGGGGAACAAACATCATGGCCGGCTGAATGGAAGTGCCTTGCCACTGGAGATTTTTCATCATTTTTCCTTACGCTACTCTTATGTTCAGAAACCCTAGTTTAAACTCTTGTTTAGTTTTACCAATGTATGCTAACCCACAAGGGCATTTCAGAAGATATACAACAGATTTGGTTCTGCAGGAGATCCTACTCGTAATGCTAAACTTTTTGCCTGTGTGGGGATGTAAAAAACATCACCTCTGATCATAGCCTTGCACTGGACACAATTTAAACATGGGAAATTACCTCCTGCTGGGTTCGATAAAAAATGTTGAGGTGGCACATGACAATCAGCTCTGACTAGGGTGTTCTTTAAATTCCTAGCCCGCTTATTGGCAAAAATTGGAAATTTCTTAAAAGAATGGCCAACAGAGGGATCACTAGATAAAATGTGCCAGTGTTTAGTAACACACTTTTTCCTGTCTGTATTATTCACTTTATCCAAATTCTTCCAGATCACATGATCATTATAGCCTCTATCTCTGAACCGATTACACAAAATCAATAGTCATTTCTTGATGTGCTTGTGAAGAAAACAGAACACCGTAACACTAGTGTAAAACAAGCTATTGATTTCGTGCTACACAATCATGACAGCTGTAGAAGTACCTTTTAAACCCTAAGCCTATTTTATAGGCCTCTGCTCGAAAATTGCATACCCATAATGAAATGAATATATCTCTGCAACCACAAGGTCTATTTGAATACTTCTGGTGTCATAGTAAAGGGAACACTTGTGAGATTTGTTAAGATGTGTAAATATCAGTATATGTGTTATATGTGAAGAGTAAATGAAGATGGCACACAGCACAAATGAAACATTTTGAGGTTCGCCTAAAAAAAAAAGCATTTACAGGATGAGTATCCCTTTGGAATGATGCAGCTGCAGCTCTAAACCTCTATCACATCATAGTACAATATGTGAACATTAACTCTGCAAAGGTTGATTCTGATAAAGTGAAGCAGAACAATATAAGAGAGGTTTTAGTACAGAAAATTCAGGTGAGCTCTCCAAAATTGCACCATGTTTGCATGTGATTTTTGTCATGTACAATCCTATATCTTTCCTTTTTTATTTCTGTAAATCCCTACTGATGTTTAGAGTATACACATACAACTGTCTGTTTCGTTTTTTTCCTCTATTTCCCACTCCAAACTGATCAATATGCACCTACTACATGTGAAACAAATTTTCTCTTCTGTGCTTTGGAGGCTTGCGACGGATTGGTTGATTTGAATGATTGACACCTCGTTTGATTCATTGGAGCCAATAGAATGACGCTATACCCACCATAACGAGATTGACAGCACTGTAAGCCAATCAGAGTCAGCCGAACGCCGTTGTGGGGGAGATGTCGGCTGCTGTGAGTGGTCAGTGTTATGCTTATCCCCGGAACCTGAAGCCCGTCATGTTCGCCCGGAGCTTTTCACGGCAAAAACAACAAAGGGAAGAGAAATATTACAACTATAGCTCAGCGAAACGATTTCTGTTGTTGTTGTTCTTTGGCCTCTATCTCTCTGATGCTTTGGTGTAGAGTGCTTTGGCGCATATGTGTGGAAACAGTGGAGTCTCTGCTTTCATTTGAGATGAATGGCGTGTGTTTTGCATAACGTGTCAAAGAGTTAGAACCCGAAATATACCGAGTGGGTAGGGATATTGGTGCTGTATGGAGTTGGATTTGTTGTTTTTTATTTAGTTGTTGTTTGAGCTGTGTTTGGGGCATGTAAAAAGGGTTTTTACAGCCTTGTAGCCCAGGTTCTGCTGTTTAATTTGATGTACAACACTATATTCGTCATGATCAGTGCATTGTTTCACACTGTGTTTGCAAAGTTGCTCTCAAAGGCCCCTAAGTGGGGGACTTTCGGTTTTAACAAGGCAAATGAGGTATAACCAAGATCTTTTGCCTTTTTTATTTCAGAAAGTCCCAAATTTTAATCTGAAAATAGATAGAATTTGTAGATGGATTTTTAAAAAAACAAAACAAACAAAAAAACATTTTGGCTATGTAGGTAAAATAATAATAATAATGATGATAATAATAATAATTATAATACATGCACAAGTTTTGGGTTATCAATCTGAAAATGGATAGGGATTTGTAGATGGATTTTATACGTTTTGGCTATGTAGGTAAAAAAAAATCATGCACACTTTTTGGTTATCATTAGTATTTTGCAATTAGTGAATATTCACCCTAGCTTTGCTAACAGGTAAGACAGCTAATGCTAACATGTTAACTTGATTCAAGTTCAACTGATAGCTGAAGTCAGGTGCCCCGAACACAGAGGCTTCATGCTCTGAACGGACGTGAACCAAGATGGCAACACTCTTCATTATTTTCATATTGTTCAATGCAGCGCTTTACCATTTCACTACTCCCATAGTTTACCTCCCACAATTAAAGACCGACTTAAATTACTCAGAGCATTTTACTGAAAAGCAACTCAACAAAACTCGCACAAGTCCCATACAAATTCTAGAACCTACCATATAGTCCCATTTCCCTGATGAATACTCCATGAAGTATCGGATGACATGGTTTCATCAATGTTATCATAGCTTTTTGGTACACAGTGGCTACCGTTGTTGCAATACGCGCTTGAAACAGTGAGGCGCTAGAGTGCGCTATCCGTTTGAATGCAATATACGATTTCAACGTTAGATGGGAGAAATTCCTACACACTGTGGCTTCAACCCAAAGAAAATATTTCAAAGAGCACCATGACAGAAATGGCCTTGATCCTGCTTGATTAAAAAGCATGCAGTGTAGGACAGGTGTGTGTGTGTGTGTGTGTGTGTGGTTATTAATCCCCCGAGCCTTATGTTTTCCTAATATACACCTCATACTGTAGCAATGCAGCTGATCTTATTAGATTTACGGTATTAACTCATCTCCATCCAATGAAATCTCAAGGCCATGACTTCATGTGAGACCTGGGAGAGATCAAGTTGATTTTTTTCCATCTGTCTTTCTAAATGCTCTTACCCAACAAATTCACTCTGATACTGCTGTTGGTAAGACACAAAACAAAACACTGTAGAGTTTAGAGGGATGAAAACAGCTAACACAAGATGACTTGAAAGCATTAAGAGGAAGAAAATAAAGTCTCAAAATCTGTTCTGTTTTCTGTGTATCACCCATTCTCTCCCTCTCTCTAGCTCTTCCCTTTAATCCCGTGTTTACAACATGACGGAAAGAATTACTGGACAAGCTCCAACATTCCTTTGATAGATTGAATTTTTTGTAAGGATTTTGATTTGGGAGATGTAGTTGTTGAGCTGAGCACAGGTTTTTGGTAAGGTGTAACAGTTAATACAGTGTGTCCTCAACTGAGACAGGAGTCTATGGTAGAGTCTACAATAGGAGCACTGATCAGGAATGGACTCAATCGGGCTGATCAAGGCATTTTTAACTAACTAATTGGCTGCCAGCCATTTTCAGAACAGAGAGCCCCATACCGCCAGCGTTTTAGAGCATTTTGACTGATCTGTCAAGACCCACAGAATATTTTGTTCTATGACTATGTAAACACCGAAACCACCAAAAGAAAGAACAGACTCTCATCAGGAAAAAAAAGTTTGTTTCTACCTTGTTCCATTCTTTAGTAATCAGCAGTTGAATATAGGTCAGTTTCACCGAAAACGCCAGTTTTTGACCAAAAAACTGAGAAAACGAGCATTTTGTGAAAAGAGACTTTGTCGAGCAGAACAGTGACTTTGACTCTCTTATTTTTTGCTTTATCGACACCTCAAACATCGCATCAGTGGTTTTCTTCTAAAAAACAACAAAAACAACACAGAGAAAGGGCTTTTGATGACAAAATAAGAATTTATTTACAACTAGGTACACTACAGACAGTAAGCTCAGCTCTGTTAGTCCACAATGTTTTTCATGAATAACTCATAAAGTACTGAAAAGCTTTTCATAAAATGCTTATTACTGACAAGGTAAAAACCTCTAGTGGATGGAAACCTCTTTAGTTGTTTGTTATTTTTTTCAAGTGAACTGCATCATACATTTACTTCATAATCGTCCTCCTGTAGTCATTACATAAGGCTCTGCGGGGTCACTGCTGGTTATATGTGGTGTATTCCCCTCTTTCCCTTTGTGCTTTGTGTGTGTGTGTGTGTGTGCGTGTGTGTGTGCGTGCGTGCGTGCATATGGCAGACTGTCGGGGTGTATTTGCATATACTGACTTGTGTACAGGTTGGTCTGATCTGCAATGTGTTGTAGCAGCTCATCAGTCAGGAAGAGCTCAACCTGTAAATTGTGGTAGTACATACAACTACCATAAAACAGTTCACTGTCTGAAAACAGTTCACTGTAAATTTGATTCAATTTTCAATTCAGTTTTCTCTTCAATATCTGATCTAAACCACAGCATGATCACAGTTCTCTGGTTATGTTTAAGCAACGCAAAGTATAAGTATAATTTTCCAGGATGCCTTAGTCTATAAATATGGCAGGCTGATAATCTACCATCTGTTCTCTGTTTACTCAAATATCCTGCTTCTTAAATGACTTAATTGAGGTTTGGGTTGCTGCAGACAGTTTCTGAAGGATGTTGCATAGGACATGCTTGATTCTACATCTCTCAGGAGGTTTGAAGGTATCAAGGCAAAAGTAAGGGAAATGAGGACATTTGATGTTTATTAAATTAGCACTTAAGCTTACAGCAGACTTTTCAAACTCCTCATAGTTTAAAGTGACCTTGCTGCTACGTTGTCATATGGTGGCTTATGCGGTGCTATTTCTCAGACTTTATGGTTTTCATTCTTGCTTGTTCCTCTCACTTTGTCACTATTCTCTCTGTCTCGCTTATATTCATATTACTAAAATAATTCGGCAGAGCCTCTAAAGAGTCACCTGTCAAGAAAAGGACACTAGCAAGAGAAGGAGAGGAAGCATGGGCATTATTGTGAATGAGGACTGGTGTGATAGTGTGGGTGTGAGGTGCTGTCCAGTTTGTGCTCCGGATACTGTTATATGGCATTCAGAGGTGGCTGCAGATTTGCTGCCCATGTGGCCATCTTGTTGAGATCAAGATATGTAAACAAACTATGACGCATGCCCCCAGTGACATGAGAGATGGAGCCAATCAGAGCACGTTCCAGGACACCACCGTCAATTTTAGACGGTGGTGTCCTGGAACGTGCTCTGATTGTTGTTGTAAACAACATGAATTATAAAACTGATTATACACACAAGAAATTATTTAAAATGGAGTTTTAATGTTCTTCAACCCCTGGCCTTCATGAATAGATGAAGTTTGCTCAGTTGTCATGGAGATGGTTCAGTTGTTATCACGTGACGTGCTGTACCTCATCATGGAACGTGATAATAGGTGAATGACAGCTGAAAGCACCAGAAATAATTAAGTGAGTGTACCTTGAGTAAAGAGATTTTTTTTTGCCAAACTACATTATTGTTACTTGATAATGCCTGGAACGGTAGAAAAAAATACAAATATAAAATCTGTAGTTAGTGGGTTCAAACTAGCAAAAACACTGGCATGTCCAGTGTGTGGAGATTGTTAGGCTCAGGCAGCCCTCTGTGATGTAGATCTAGCCTGTATGATGTAATCACTCACGTCAAATCACCCTCTGACCTTGCTTACCAGTGTTTGACCTCAGCCTCACTACAGTCTGCAGTACACCCCCCCTCACACACACACACACACACACACACACCCCTCTATTAAAAGACTTTCATTTTGTGGCTCTGACCTCTGCAGCAGCTTGCCTCCCACTGACTTCCTGATTGAAGATTGACCTTTCTGTGGAGGCTGAGGGGTTCGCTGGGGATTTGGGGAGATTTGCTGTGGTGTGAGATTCAGTGTTTTTTATTGGACTGGAGGACTAGGTGGATATGCTTGGAGGCCTTTACAAAGGACCATTCTGTTTTGTTCTGTTTTGATAGTACCCTGGTTCCAGTTGTGTAGCATTCCTACTATGATTGTGTTTTGAACTGAGTCAGAAACCTCAGGCTTCTGTCTAAAGCTCTTCTGCTTTAGTTGCTTTTTACCAATGTGTGTTTGCAGGTGTGTGTTTATTTACCTACCAAAGCCTAGGCTACTATGTTCAAAGGCCTCAGCTTGTTGGCCCAGGGCTGAGAGCTCAGGTGCAGAGATAAACAACATGTGTGTTTTCCATCCCTAATTCTCCCTCTGAGTTTTGATAAAAATAGAGAGTACTGCGTATTCCTGCCAGGCCTTGACTTCTGACTATACAGGATATTGAAGCTGTCCCTCCAATCCTGGAGTCTTGATTAATTTGTTCACCTGTACATGTTTTAGCGTAGTGAATTTATCCTGGGGAAAATTGTGGATCCACTTTTCATGTCACATTTCAGACAAAATCAACCAGATCTTGGTGAAGAAAATGATACCTCCTACTTCTTGGCACTACTGCAATGGCATTTTCAAAATCACACTGACTCATCAAAGAGGTAGACTTAAAAAAAATAAGTTGAAACCCTTATTTTACCCTTACCTGGTGTGCAACATAATAAAAAGGAACCCTGATGCATGCCTTTTGAGAATGTGTCTAAATGCAAGAGTTCAGCAGTGAAATCAGGAGGGAGCCGGTATATTTGGTTTGGTTTGATTCTTTAAACATTGGCTTGAAGTAGACTTGCACCGATTACAATTTTTTGGGCCGATTCCGATTTCATTTTTTTCAAATCACTTTCCAGCACACAAGATATTGCATTTTTTTTCCTTTATTAGAGCATTTTAACCAAGATACAACCAGCTTTTCAATAATCTCAAACAAAAACAGTGACACAGGTGAAGAAACATTTTCCTTTTTGCTCACATATAACTTCAGGTACAGTATTAAAATAAATAAGTAAAAAAGGCATACATAAATAAAAACATAGATAAATGAAATAATAATTCTTGTTGTATAGCATTTGTGAGTAATTTCTTGAATAGACAAAAAAGTAAAAATATCTCCTGTGGAAAATTCACACAGGTCTTTGGGACGCACCCACCAGTAAGCGTGCGGGCACGCGCATCTTCGGCACGCGGACACGCGACTCGTCAGTTTCAAGCGGCACAGTGCAGCAGTGAGAGTTCCGCAGTTAAGTTTAACACGGACAATTAACAACTTTCTCCTTCTCTCTTTTGATGTGTATGAGTGAATGATTAAGGTGAGAAGCCGCCCATGTTTCACTTCCTCACATCGCCCAAGCCATGAGTTGCACATGTGCGTGTGTGTCTGCTGCTGATGTTACACAATGTCAATCATGCGGCGCGGAGGAAAATTTGACAGGCGGTTTAAATCGGCATATTTTAGACTGACTGGCCAGTTGCAGGTCACGGCCCATCATGTGAAAACTGGCCCGATTCCGAGCATTGCCGATTAATCGGTGCAAGTCTAGCCTGAAGGCATGGAATTGAGGTATAAGAGAGTTTCCTATTCCTTTTGGACATACGTGTTTCTTAAAAATATTGTTATATAGTGCTGACAAATAAGTTTTGCAATTGTTGAAATGTTTAAACTGATATTTTACAGCAGAGTTGGTTTCAGATTGCCAGATCCATTCTGAATTGGTTTCCCAAATGGCAAAGTATCTAGATTTGCTCTAGCATCAACAAATCTCTCATCAAATCTTGTATGTTTCCTTTTTTTTATTATTATTATTATTATTATCATAGAGCAATGAGAAACATGTAGGTAGCAACTTCTCATTTTTCTAATTGTTAAAATGGCAGCAGTGGCAGTTTAGATTAGCTGTAGCTGATAAACATTTACTCTGTAATGGTTTGAATAAACTGTTTGTCTGATGTCTGCTTAAGTTGCTCTCTGTAGCCCATGATAAACAAATATAGTAAGTGAATTGCAGTTATTTTAGGGTTTGGAACCGGAGGATCGCCCGTTCAAGTCCCCGTGCGGACCAAATATGGAGCGTGGACTGGTAGCTGGAGAGGTGTCAGTTCACTTCCTGGGCACTGCTGAGGTGCCCTTGAGCAAGGCACCGAACCCCCCCCAACCGCTCGGGGTGCCTGACCAAGGCAGCTCACTTAGTGCATGTATAGGTCCTTTTTGTGCTTCCCGGCACGGCGCAGGGTGGCACAGGGTGGCGCAGGGTGGTGAACCCCGCGCAGAGCTAGTTTCGAGCAGTGCAACCTGAGGCGCGCTCAGTTTGGTAGTTTGGCAGACCGAGGTGCGCTGAGATGGGTGTGACGGCGCAGCAGGGGGAGATGTGGACAGATCCAGCTTGGCGCAGTGACAGTTTCGTGCCAAAAGGCTTCGCCGAAGGTGCGCTAAAAGCTGACCAGCTGAAACCAGGTCTACATTTTCAGCGCAGGCGGAGTGCAGCTGGTGGAAGTGGAAGTTTGGCTGACCGGCGGACAGTGCGCACACGTCACCAAAACCTCACAGGCAGGTTTCCAGAATGTTAGGCACATTAACGATGCAATAAATAGCCACAAAAACCACTATTCAATGCAACTATCTGCAATCAGCACATAAACGTATCTCTATATCGACTGTCCCGTCACATCTGATGTCAGATCAAAAGGGATTGGCACTGTTTGGCACGTTTGGCACGCGTAATGGAAACCCAACCTGATTTGATTAACACAGCTGCAAACTAATGAGTTCACATCCCTCTCAGCCAACCACAAACAGCCACAGCATCAGATAGGGAGTATATATTCAGCATCTGTCATCTTAGAAAAGTCAAAAGAAAAGAAACAGAGTGAGACTGCGAGAGAGAAAGAGAGAGCGCGCGCGCACGAGAGAAACGCAACATTGATTTACAATTGTGGTGACCTCCTCCCAGGCTACCTTTGCATCATCAGCCCGTGGAGGTCTGCTCGCAGTTCCGTATATTCGGACACTGCGAGCTTGGACCTCCCGGACCAAAACATCAGTTTCCTCCTGGGAGAAGTTTGGCCGTCTGACGCTGCTGCTCTCTTCTGCCATGGCGAATTGAGTAAACTCTCATTACGCCTTCGCGCGGCGCATTTAAGGGCGAGGAGAGGGGCTCATTTGATTGGTGTGATGTGTGTAAAACCCACTCCACGCCTTCTCTCCTCCCTCTTTCCGACTTGCGCAGGTAGGAGGGACGGAGGTGGGAAAGAGGAGTAGCTGCGCCAGGCGCACGGTGTGCCAAACTTGCAAAATCCGCCTGGCCACACCCAGTTGGCGAAGCGCAGGTGCGCTGCGCCTCCGCCTCGCCCGGTCTGCGAAACTAGAGGCCCAAGAGTGAAAAAATTGAATTTCCCCTCGGGGATTAATAAAGTATACAAAATTTAAAAAAATAAAAATAAAAATACTGGTATAGTTTCCTATGCTTTGCGCCTACAGTTGGACATAATAAGATGCTACAAACCTGATGAACACACACACACACACACACACAAATGTATTTGTGAATTAGTTATCCAGAAGTGGTAGCAGTTGCCTAGCCTGTCTTTCCCTTAACCTTCTGAATAGCCTCAGCCTCATTCTTACATTGCCTCCCTCCTCATTTCCATTTTACTGTTTTGTTTTTTTTGTTTGTTTTTTTAAATATCCCTCTCTGCACTTTCCCTTTTTTCCTGCCTCCTCCCCTCACAGTCCATCTGTGTGTTTGGAGGCATGAAGCCATGAAGCCTTAATGACAGACTAGCCCACAGTGGTTGGGCTAATCCAGTTAGCACAGCTCTGTAGCAGGGCCGGTTCACTGTGCCTCACCACCAACATCAGTTTTTGTTTCTGCTAATCCCATTGGCACACCCTTGCCACACGTTACACACATACACAGGCGTCTGTACAGACGCTCCTCAATATATCTCTCCTTCACATACAGATGAATGGTCACACACAGAGTGAGACAGGACATCCTGCTAAATCTGTTGCCTTGGAGTAAAACCTGAATCCCCCCCCACTGTGGATTAAGAATGGTTGAGTGGCACCTCTTGCTGTGTAACATGATAAAGCAGTAGTGTGACTGGGAATGAATGATATTCAAGCTTTTATTTGATTCTCTTATCACTTTTCAACACACCCTGTCAGTCAGACATCAGGGGATGTTGATGGCATCCTCGGCAGATTTTCTTTGGCAGATTTTCTCTTGTCAATCATTACAGTGTTGCTGAGACAAGGCCTCCTATTGTCAGGGCTGAAAAATGGACTCGATGTTGAGTATGCTTACCAAATTCAAAATGGATCCAAAATGGAACATACCATTTGCACCACTCAGATGATTTCTTTAATAAAAGCATGTCATTAGTGCCGGACCATGTGTCAAGCCACACTTTGAATAGTTAAAGCCAGGTTCGGCCCGATAATGGCCCGACTTGTCAGTTGTGGGGTGTCAGTAACAAAAATGAACACAGAGTGTAACAATTGCTCATTTTATCCCTGTGTCATAGTGGAAGCCAACCAACGCAGCATCTAGGGGACCTCACAAGGTCCTGACAAAGGGTCATGTCAGAAGCTACAGGAAGATACTTTTTTAGCCATGTAGTGCAGATTAAGACCTATTTCTATTACGATTTATTATGAAAGGTAAGCTAAAGATGGTCTTTAGTTGCACATACTTTCCTCAAGAAACACAAGTTCAGTGATCCCTTAAAAAGCCATTTCATCTTGTCTCCAGCATCTGCGTTGGCTCTAAACCTGTTATTAACTATAAAGAGAGTGTGAATCTAATAGCTATCCCAGAGAGCTTTATGGTAGGAACATGCTTTTCCACTCACTCAAAGGGAAGGGGATCTCAATTAGAGCCCTGGGGGAACACTGCAATGCTTGTCTCGTGATCAGTATTTAGTTAACGGTTATTTCCCAGCTTGTACTGAGCTTGAGGCACTGGCTCGAAGGAAAAGACATAAGCCTCTTTCCCACTGCACAAAAACCCGCTAACACCCACTAACATTTGGCTTTTTAATGTAATGGGAAACGTTACAGTTTGCATTCACACCTTAGTCAAATGACTCTGTAGTATTCTTAGGTATTTATCAGCTCTGGCACTAATTTTAGCTCCATTACAGGCAAGATGCAATGACGTGTCATCACAAAATACAGTCCACCTCCACTCAAACATCGTTCCAAATTTGTCTGCACCAGGTTTGAGAGACAGACTGAATAAGTAAGACATATATAAAAAGAAGTAACCATTTTCACTGACCTCCATGCTGTTTTCTGCTGTTTACTTACCTGTTTTCTGGCCTGTCCGTGACGTTGAATGTGACATACCAGTAAAACAAAATAGAAAGGCATACGCATCTGCAGCAGAGCTATGTATACAGCTCCACCGGCAGTGGGAAAGGAGTTGATAACCCCCCGCGTAATTTCAGTGCAAAAAGGGTAATAGTGTTACAAAGGATAAGCTGTGGACAAACTTAAGTATGCAGGTGGCCTATAAGTATTAACATGCACATGTTTACAGGTGCAATGTATAATACCTGGCAACATGCTCTAAAGAAAGAGGGGGCAGCATTTCCCTGATCCACTACTGGTTACTTCTAAATTTATGTTAAAAAGCCAACTTTTAACTAAAAGCAGGGCAATAATACACAAAATCTGACCAATTTGATGCAGTTGAATAATTATATTAATATGATGTGTAATGTAGCGTTATCCAAAAAAAACTGCGTACTGTATCGCTGAAGTGGAGCTTTTCCAGCTGAGCTGCATGCAGGAGTTTGTCTCACTACAAAGCGTTGAACAGGACTTATGAGAGAAATCTGACACACTGGACACTACAGAAGTTAACCCTAGGGTTGACAATGTTGTATACAACAGAACATTTAAATCTATCTGAAATGTTGGATGCAAGATAAATACTTCTTTTTGGCAACAAGCTAACCACTGTGCCATTTCAACAAGGGCTCTGGTGCCTTTTAGAAGTTTTGCCATTTTGTTTGTTTTTTTGCCTTTCCCCAAAAACTGCATACCCCAGCTTTAAGTCTTATAAACGCAAGACTTCACAATTCTGCTACCCCATAATATTGTCAGCAGTAGTGTGTGTATGTGTTAAGAGTCTTGTTGTTGAGTGTTTGGTTGACATTTCGCAGTTTGTGTGTATCACAGGGTTACATTCATGGGAAGTGCCTGGCTGAGGATGAATTAAAGGCTGTTTTTCAAATGACAAGGCCCGTCATACATGTGAGAGCAGCGCTGAGGTCCTGACAACTCGCTGAGCCACAAGAACCAAATGCAAAAATGACAGTCTATTCATCGGCACAGAAAGATGGCCTTGTTATGCAAGACCTTCCACTGCACCTCGTGTTCTTCCAGCCTTTGCTTCTCAGAAGTGACACAAAGGAAAGAAAGACAGGCAATGCTGTCATCTGTATCTTGGAGATCTTTGTTGATGTTTTGGTCAGAGTCAGTGTTCCGATGAAGGAATCGGATGAGAATTTAGTCAAATTCAATAAAGGGGTCAGAGAAGAAGAGCTCTGGTGTGGAGTCTTCTCCACAGCCGGAGGTTACAGACAGTTTAATTGGTCAGACTGACATGGTAAATTGGAGACACGGCTTATTTTCCACATTAACTGCCTGATTTATATTCCAAGCTAGCCTCCTCAATTCTGTTTCATTAGTGTAGATTACATGAGTGTGAGTTAACTTCCAGCCCAGTCTGAATACAGACTTTATTTACTGAGGTGAACACCACATATAGTAGAGTTTCCTTGTTAAAGGTATCTACAATGTTTGGAGGCATGTTTGTGCCTAAATTATAAGTGTATGATGTGATCTTTTTGAGCACAGAATTTGTTTTTTAGAAACACATAAATTAAGATAAATAAGATAAGGCAAGTCTTCATTTATTTCCAGAGGGGAAATTTGGTTATTGTGGCAGTACAGAAATTATCATAATGGGGGAAATAAATTTGAGCAAACTAACTTTCTTTTCTGTGCTTAATTATTTTATGTGCGTGTTTTCTATTATCCATGTAAATGTATCATAATAACCTAAAGCTTACCAAAATTGTATGAACTCCTTTGGTGTGGCTGTGATGTGCCTACTCCATCCAGTTACCAATGTCCCAGTGCTTTCCTACTTCCCTAATTATAATATACCTACTAGTGATAGGATTGGGTCAAACAAACGCCGGACTTTAAAGCGAGAGCCTGCTGTTCATGTCCCGTTTGAAACCAAACTTCAACTGAGGCCTTTAACAACAATGTAGTATACTAGTATGTGTAGCATGCCACGCTAGTGATGTATGTCACAGAGAAACATCCCCTTGCAGAGCTGAAGAGCCACTATTTTAGACGTGCACATACACGAGTTCCAGAGCTGCCGTTGTAAACGTGCGCATGCATAAGTACCAGACCCTCAGTTTTATGTTGTATGGATGGAGATTGCTAAGTATATATTATAGATCTTTTTTTGTAAAAATAATGTCAGCCTTGCATTTGCAATTGCTTGTTTAAAGTGGAAGTATTGAAACTTAACTACTAGCTCGCGCACTAGCTCGCTAGCTAACACTGTCTGCCAGTCAACTTCTTAATCATGTACAGAATATAGCAACTTTCACCACTGTTCATTTTAGGAGGACCACTGCAAGGAAACATGTTCTTAGTTCGGATTATCAAACGGACAATGGATCATAAGCCCCTTTCACACTGCCAGATTTTTGGCAAATGTTTGGGCTGTTTTTCCGGCAAGCTGCAAGCGTTTAGACACACAGAGCCGGACAATAATAAAGTATCTATCTATCTATTGGCCGCCTTGTAGGGTAGACATATTGGCTGTTGATGACGCCGCACGTGCGACCCACTGGCGGTGGATAAACAGGAAACAGCTGATAGCAGGAATGAGCAGCTAGCACTAGTAGCAAGAGGGAAATGCAAACCTGACAGACACTACAGTAAAGATGAGCAACTGGGGAGACAAGGAATTGCGCGCCCTCCTTGTCCTCGCAAACGAAGAGGCCATTAAAACCTCTTTAACTCCGTTCAGACGCCGGCGTCCGTGCTCCCTCCCTCCTCTGTTAAATGGGATCTCACAGGCGCACTATGTCATCAAACCATGTGATGCTTGGTATCACCGGATTCAGGGAGCTCTTGGCTTCCTGAATCCGTCATCGTTTTTCTTTTATTCCTTATGGTTTTCGCACCAGAGCAGCCTAAATACACGAAGTCCAAAATCGCGATGAGTGGTGACAAGCCATGTTATGCCGTTTTTCGAGGGGAAAAGTTTTAGGGATTACTCGCGATCTCATGCCGAGCTGTCCGGGGAATACATAGCTGGTTTATAAAAGGTGAGATCTCACTCCTACCACTATTTTTGGCTGAGATATACCGCCTAGAAAGTAGGATCACAACTTTCACGTTTCATATGGCTTTATTTGGTGATATTTTATGGTGCTTCTGTCATAAACAACATCAGCTATCATAATCACACCTGATTTCAATAAGGTACAATGTTTGAAGCTGGCTGAGTGTTGTTTGATCACTGATAGTACTGTTTTGAAGCGGAGTGAGCGCTCTGTCATATGAAGCTCCGTGTGGATCTTTTCATGGAAAAAACACTGTAGAATGGTCATACTTTGAGCTATCTTCTTCAAACTTGAAACAATTGTTCATTGATAGTGTGCCTACAGCCCCACAGTGTCATTTACCTGCTCAGATGAAGCCACAGACAGTTATTCATCCTGAAAATCATTTTTTATTTTATTTTAGGCAAAATCTTCAACTTTTTACTGACTTCAGAGGCCCATTACTCCGTCTCTGTATCACCTAGAGTGTTTCTAACACTTTCACAAGAAACTTCAGAGAGTTTGCTTTCTGGC
>NC_065522.1:3015538-3025912 GCF_006386435.1 Epinephelus moara | reverse complement strand
ATCGTCATAATGATAGTAATAAATAAATAAAGGGGGGATAAATAAAAATAAAGGGAGGAAGAGAAGCGAAGGATCTGCCTCGGATCCCCACACAGCCACAGAGCAGGCCGACCCCCGCCCATGTCTGCTACGGGACGCAGGGGGGAGCAGGCTGCACCATGTGGCACCGGCCTGTAAACACCGATCTCCCCTCCTTGACCCCCCCCCTATTTCATAAGGGCTACAGATACTTGTTTCTGGCTGCCAGCGTTTGCTTGCTGAAAAGTTGTCTGTTTTCATCCAGATCATCCATTTTAGCACTCCTCCTTCTTTAACAACTGTGCATAAATAATTATCAGTGACAAACAAACAAATTTCTCGTTTCTTTTCTTTTTTGTTACTTCTTTAAAGTCTTTCTTGTTTGTTTTTTGTTGTTACCGGTTGCTATTACAGAAGTTTACATTCAATGACAGTTGAATACTACATCCATACATAAATCCACCTCTGTCTGAATAACACGCAGGATAGGAACTGTAACAGCGTTAACTTTAATCACAGCCTTGTTCTGCACTGGTGTAATAATTCACAAAATGTTGGCAGGTAATAGCCAATGGGAATGGGATGTAGAAGTAATCTCATTGGTTCTCTTTCTACCCACTGAATCTCTATCAAGTCACCTTTGATCCCTCCTCCTATCAAATGCATCATATTTACCTTGGTCTTATACACACACGTGCCCTGCCTACCCTTATGCATCCTTCACCTGCCTTCAGTGTCTCTGAAGATTTAACCCTTACAGTGCTGCCTCCGCTCTTCACAGAATCTCGAAAGAAAGAAAATAATGTGTGTTATACAAGAGATGCTGTTCCAGACCCTCAATACAGCATATGGAAATGTAGTCTCATGATGTGTAATGAGCCTCTGCATCTCCTCCAGCAGCACCCACCCCCACCTCTGGTGTCCTGAGGGTGTGGTGAATAATCACCATCCCACCCCCCTTAGCATCTTTCCCACCTCCCCCTTAGCCTCCATCCATTATTCAGTACCTCATGGAGGATATGACGGTGTGTATGTGTGCGCATAAATATATCTGAGCATCACCCTGGTATGCTTTAACTGTTGTGTGTTTTAATCTAGATGTGTTGGATAGGTGTCTTGTTGCAATTGTATGTGGGAATAGTGTGTGTGTGTGTGTGTGTGTGTGTGTGTGTGTGTGTGCATACAGTATTTTTGTGTGTTTCTGAGCAGGAGTACAGGCTGTTGGGGGATGGTGAGGCCAAATGTCAACCTCCCTCTGTGAACCTTATAGTCAAGCTCTGGCTCATGGAGATTTTATCATTTTCTATCATTACAATAAACACCATGTTGATTCATATACAATGAGATGTTTAGACATATATTCTATGACTCTTAGATTTATTGATTTTGTGATTTCACACC
This sequence comes from Epinephelus moara, assembly GCF_006386435.1. Classification (NCBI taxonomy): domain Eukaryota; kingdom Metazoa; phylum Chordata; class Actinopteri; order Perciformes; family Serranidae; genus Epinephelus; species Epinephelus moara. The sequence continues at coordinate 3,024,493 of NC_065522.1, read as the reverse complement.
CCCCAAAAGTCACTCAGCTCAATAACATGATGAGGACCTGGGGCTTTAGATATTTATAGTGATGCTGCTTTAGCTGTGGTGGCCCCTGCTGACAGAGACTCATTACTGCATGTATTCAGTATTGCACAGATACAAGGGGGATTGGAATAGTAATGTAAGCTGAACATGTCTTTGTAATGATAGGATGGGAGGAGTCCCTTTACAGAAGACAAAAAGGGTCCATACAGTGTCTATCCTGTATTTTGATATGTATTACTGAGTAATATATGATGCGTTTTCATGGGTTAGGGACTGTATGGGAATTATTAGAGAGGTAGGGGGCAGGAAAAGGGGGAAACTTTTTTAGTGTCGTTACAGGTTACACATTGATCTTTATATGCAAGGCTAGAGGCCCCATTTTACATCCCATTCAAAACGGTGCACAGTGCAGCACAGCAGTCATTGCTAGGTTCAGACTGACACAGTTGTGATTTTTATGGCCGAGGGGGGAGTGGGAAGCAGCACAACTGCACACCTAATGGCTGACGGCAACCCAGATTAAAACGTCCAAGAACACATAATTGAAACCACAAAATATCTCCATACTGCTCGTCCATAGTGATCCAAGTGTCCTGAAGCCCCAACATAAAAAGCTGCAGTAAAATGTCATTTAAACTCTGTTTTTAGCCTCATTGTAGCCTGTAGCTCGAACTTCCTCTCTGTACACTGAGCTGACATGTGTGCGCTTGCGCGAGACCGTGAGCCATTAGGTGTGCAGTTGTGCTGCTACCCACTCCCCCCTCGGATCACTGCAAGTGATGTGAGGACTCTAAAACTTCACCAGAGCCTCCCTCGGCATGAGGTAGTAAGTAGATAATGGCTGAATTTTCATTTTTGGGTGCACTATCCCTTTAAATGATATAAGAATATATCATCTTTTCACTAGCTTTCGCAAAAGAAGATCCTGCACTCTGCTCTTGCTCAGCATCACAATTTATTAGTTTTACCAAAGTTTTGTCAAGAGTATTTTGAAGAACTGTATGTGCAAATATCAATAATACACGATTCACTGTAAGAAAGGCATTCGTTTTGACAAATGTAGTGATTACATGATCAACTATGAATCTTTAAAACAAACAGAACACACACACATATATATATATATATATATGTTTACAGGTATTTATTGTCTAGAAGATTTTCATCCTTTCATTAGTGGAGCGTTTCTTCATTTACAGATAGTACAGCATATTGCTGACCTAAGTAATAAATGAACGAATAGAAGAAATGTATTATATTGTGTCATCTTTATGTACCAAACTGCTTAGATCTGCAATGCAAATTAGGAATGGCTATAAGCAACTGATAAATCGATTACTAATCTGACACAGTCAATCCTTTTCTTCCTATTTGATCGTTTTTCCTCGGTATATGTGAATTATCAGCATGAAGAATGGGGGTTATGTTACATTTGAAGAGCAGACAATAGTTAGTGTCCCCTACAGGGAGTGTTGCATTATGGGTTGTTTGTTGCCTTTATGTTGCTTGGCTAGCTAGCATCTCCAGGTCCATTTATAGTGTATTTTGAGTAAGCCAACATTAATAGTGTGCAGGAGTCTATGACTTGTGTGTAACATATGTGACACAATTCATATCAAGTGAAAACTATCAAACAGACAAAAAATGCCTGTGTCACAGCTCAACAATAAATATGTAATCAGTCAGGCTGCATATATCCATCACATCAAATGATATCTCTAACAGAAAGTCAACATTTCTGGCCTCAGTGCATCTCTGTAACCACAGCCATATGCAGATGATGCAACAAGCCTTATAAATCCTATAAATCCTCTGGGGCAGGACGGGTGGTTTTTGATTAACAGGTTGGCTGAACACTAATCTGCTCCTGAGATATATGGAAGATGATTTAGTTTCCACATGCAGCTCTGACCAGAGCCTGCAGTAGCCTGGGAGAGTTCCAGTAACTGTTTTACTGGGTGATAAAAAATCCTTGACTGCATCTATACAACAACATATGAAATTAAATAAAATTAAATACTCCCAGAATTTGTTGTATAATATCTTGTAGTATTCCAAGATACAAAAACCATAACAAATCACAAATCATCATCCATACATATGAATAATAATATAAACTGTAATATCCAGTACAATCAAAACCACATTTCACAAATTTTATAAAGGTACCCTGGCAGTAGCACTGCAATTCCATTAAGGCTGTACCCAACTCAGAATTATGCCAGTCAAATTACATTTGATGGTTCAAACCGAATACTCGACTATCCGTTCTGGGTTTTTTTCCATGTGGAGTTTGAGAGTTTGAACAGGGTTCGTTCAGTGACAGTGACAGTGACAAAAACATGCTGTCACTTGGTAACGTCATTAGAGAACACAATGTTTGTTTCCAGCAACTGTACATCTCTGCTCAACCAAACAATGCTGCAGCCATAAACTCCATTACTACCTGTCTTTTGGCAATCAGTAAATTGATGAGCAACAACTTTTTTAAAGTTAAATGAGGATAAAACTGAAATCCTGCTTATTGGCCCTAAAGCAAAAAGAGAAATGCTGCTTAATAATCTGGGAAATATAACTCGCTGGATTAAATGTGAGGTAACAAGTCTTGCTGCGTTCCTAGATTCAGATCTTAAGTCCCACATTAACAAGGTGATGAAAACATCAAACCTCAGAAACATAGCTAAATGAAAAAGATACAGAGAGCTCATTCAAAACTCTGCAGCTTGGCTACAAACCAGAACCAAGAGGAAAGAGCACATCAGGCATGAGCTGCTCTGCACTGGCTTCCTGTTACATTTAGAATTGATTGTAAGGCCCTCCTTGCTAACTCCCATATTTAATTATTTGCCTCCAAGAACACAACAATCATCTGCTGTTGGTCTATTGGAGGTTCTTAGCAATTACACCCCAAAGCTATAGAAATACATTGATTTTTAGTCTGTTTTATGTTCATTATGTCTATTTTCATGTGAAGCACTCTCATTAGGGGCCGAGCAGGCAGTCCTGCCAGGACCCTCTTGTTTTCCTGCTCGTTCTTTCTTCTTCTTCTTCTTCTTCTTCTTCTTCTTCGTCCTCTACTTCCCACGCGCAAAAAATCACCAAACTTTGAACAAAGGTCCAGTCATATGCCAGATTTGCTCAGCTGTAAACACAAGTCAGTAGTCCTGATGGTGGCGCTACAGCAAGCATCTAAAGTTCAAAACTTTGAAAATTCACAACAAATCGACCGTATGTGCCACAGCTTCGCAACTTTCACCAATGTAGCCCCAATACTGAAAAAAACATTTGTACATTTAAACCTATTGCAGATTATGAAGTCCATCATTCTTTTTTTCAAAAACTGTAAAACTTCTTAAACCTTTCTCCTCCCACAATTTTTGCTCAATTGACACCAAACTTGCTACAGAGCATCTTCGGACTGTCCTCCACAAATTGTCCTCACATATTTTGGATTTATCAAAAAATTGAGCCTACAGTGCACCAAGAAAAATGTACTGTAAACAGATACTTGCAAATACTTGCTAAATAAATTTTCATGTTCATGAAAATGTTCATGAAAAAAATTGACAAAATTTTGGAGTCACGATAGATGATGTTTGGCATATATCAGAATTTTATATCAAAAACTTAATTTTTGACAGCATTTTGAATTTTGCGCTCATGTGAACAACTGAAGTCAATGCAAGAATGGCATTTTTAAACATCAATTTTTCACTTATGGAGTAAATCAATCATTGTTAAAAAAAAACCCAAATTAACAACATCTCCATGCTGTCTAGATGCAATATGTGTATTTTCAGATTTTTGTCTTGATAACTGAATTTATGACAGCAGTTTGAAATCTGCCTTGACAGCTGCTGTCATCCTGGTGGCTGGCTTAGTCAATTTGTGAGGCCACAGATGAGTTGTCCCTTGCTAATTAGCTCAGTCAGATAGAAGATGCTCCTTGGTGTCAGAGGTTGTGAGTTCAAGCTTCAACTGATGCAAAATGTACATTGTAATGGCAGTTTTCTTGTTGTCTTCCTATTCTGCCTCTTGTTGCTCAGAATTGCCTAAATTTGCCTAAAATTACTCAGCCCCGACCATTGCTGCGCAGCAGCTATAATTCTTATTATTATTGCTTATATTAAGTAAACAAGTTAACTGCGCAGATCAGAAATGTGAACCACAGAAGACATTATGCAACTGTTGTATCACGCTGAGGGGCATGTGCATGTGTAAAATCAGTGGAGGTAATGCCCAAAACTGGTTGTATTTTTTTTCTCGTGCAAATTCAAAGCTCAGCTGTGAGCATCACCAGTAACCAGTGAGTACAAGGAAAAGCTCAAGAAGCTTAACATCGTCCTTATTGCTGTAGGAGACTGAGCTTGACAACATCCTGCAGCTAATTTCAGTGAAATAACAGAGAGAATACAGTGTCATTTAGACTAGCAATAACATTTAAACAAGCTAGGCTAGCTGTTTTCCCCCTGCTCCTAGTCTTTTTGCTTAGCAAGGCTTAACATGCCGATGCCCATGCCTGAGAATATAAGGCTAAGTTTGCATTCTAACAGTAAACATGGTCAAATGTAAAGGGACAGAAACACCTGAACTATTGTTGTGTGAGTGTGGACTGAGTGAGAATGCAGCAGGTGGTGTTTCCTATTACCTGTGTGTGTTCATGTGTTTTTGTGTGCGTGTGTGTACTCACTGGCTAGTCCTCCCTCTATTGTCTCTTTATTGCACCATTCTGATTCTAGGTCAGTAGAAAAGACTCCTCTATTTTTGTCTATGTAATCTCCTCTAAGAATGCACACACCCCTCATTGTACACACATCCATGTGTGTGTGTGTGTGTGCATGCACGCGTGTCGACTGTAGTGTGTTAATACCTCCGGCACGTTACACACTAATCCACTCACAGCCAGAGAGACTGTCCTACACTTGCACCTCTTCCCCCCTCTCCCCATCTCAGACACACACACACATTACGTACAGTACGCACGCTTCCATCTTGGCTGAGACACGCCAAGTCATACACACATTGGATATATTTCACCCCAGGGTGCTGCGGTCTCTTTGGGAGCACACATGAGCACAGGCATGGTGGTAGGAGCAACAGGCCAGGTAAGCTTTGACTGGCAGCTCAGCCTCACATTCTCACCATCAAAAACTGGCTTTAGGATCTATTCTGGGCTCTGTGTGCTCTGTTATGTTGTTGCCATGTCATGAAAGTGTACTACAAGTGAACTGTGAGCTGAGTTTTGAAACATAAAAGTAATGAATTAAATGGTTTGGGTATCAGTTTTTAGCATAAATATCATAAAAAGATCCCTAAATTGACTCGGTCAGTAAATTGTTACTCTCTCTGCAGAGTAATCAGTCCTGTTGCATATGCTACAACAACTGTTTTGAATTCAGCTCTGCATTGTTTGGATTACGTGTGGAAAGCCTGTGTTGTTTTAGACTTAATTTATAAATTTATTGTAAAAGTTGATGTAAAACTAATTTGAAATTGGTCCAACTTTGGTGTAAAACCTGGTGCAAAACAAATTTGCATTTTATGTAAAGTTGCTGTGAAGCAGTTGCGAAATTGGTGAGATTTTGCTGTAAAAGGAATTTGAAATTGGTGCATATTATGTGTATTTTTGTGTGCAAAAGAAATGTGTGCAAATTTGGGGCAAAACTACTTTTACATTTTTTGCATCATTTGGTGTAAAAGATACTGAAATTTGCTCTTTTCTGAACATTTCTGAATTTGGTCTACAACTTTGGTAGAGTTGCTGTGAGTTGAAGCCAAAGTCAGGCTAAAAATGGTGAGAATTTGGTGTAGAAGAAATTTGCAATAGATGCAAATAACGTGGGACTGTTGTGTGAAAGAACTGGGTGCAAATTTGGGGTTAAACTATTTTTTCGCATAATATGGTGGAATTTGAATTTGCTGTAAGCCATATATGAATTTACTCTACAATTTGATGTAAAACCTGAAGTTGCTGTGAAGAAAAGCTGAGATCAGTGTAAAAATGGGGAGAATTTAGGTGTAAAAGAAATTTGCAATTGATGGAAATTGTTCTTTTTTTGTGTGTGTGAAATAATTAGGTGATAATTTGGGGTAATACTTTTTTTTGCATAAATTGGTTATAAAAAAACTTGAATTTGCTGTAAAACATTCTGAATTTACTCCACAATTAGGTGTAAAACCTAATGTAAAACACATTTTTGGTAGAGCTGCTGTGAATCAAAGCCATGGTCAGTGTAAAAATGGTGAGAATTTGATGTAAAAGAAATTTGTAATAGATGCAAATAACGCATATTTTTTGTGTGAAAGAATTGGGTCAGCTGGGAGTGTGATGACTACTTGCTGCTCTTTCTCTTCACTCTGCACTTCCTGGATGTTTAACCCGTAATCCTCCCATACTCAGGATTCCTTGCTTCCCTCTCTTTTCACACTGGATTAAAATCTGAGAGGCTCATTAGCCAGACAAAAGCTATAAGACTTGATAAGCAGGTTTTTGCATCAGTGTGCAACACTTGACTTAAAGTGCTGCTCATAACACACTGTAAACCCAATGTGACTGCAAAGTAATTATTATAATCCAATCAGACATTTGCAAAATATTGCTGCTGATGTCTGTATACTTGTTTGTTGTATGGTTTGTTACTGAGAGGAATGCCATGCTTTATGTTATGTTGTATTATGTCTTTTGATTGTAAAAAGAAAGTCAGAGGACGGTCTTCTTGCTGGAGTCTGCTCAGCAGTCTCATTATTTTTCAGCCCTGTTTATTCTAGTTTTAGGTAGCTGTCGAGTACTGACCAGCAGTAATGCTCATGGTTAACAGTAGTCAGAATCCTGCAGTACTTTTCATCAACATTTTAAGGTCATTATGTATTATGCATTATATATTTATTGATTGTTGCCATGGTAATTGATGTACAAATCAGTATTTGATTGCTCCATTGTATATCTTTATCTATATCTATGTCCATATCTATATCTATATCTATATATGTTACTATGTTATGCATCAACAGTAAGTATTATTAGTTATTCTCAGACAAGGACATTTAAACTTAGTAACAGTTTTGTGACTCTGACTCACTCTCATCTAATGACAGGCTTACCAGTATGCTAGCAAGATGTTTCAACAGTTTCAACATTTGTGAAGATGACCCCCCCAAAAAATGTTGAGTGCCAGATATGCTAAAGGAAACTGACATACGTATCACACATCTACAACAAGCTTGGCAGATCATCTGAAAACTATAAGACATAGTTTAGCAATCTTGCAAAGTATTATTTTTTCTAGTTATTATGGCTTATGTGACTGCCTGCTAACCTGCATGCTAACAAAGTGGCAAATTGTCATGTTATTTTGGTGCATCAACTAAAAATTGATGTTCCTTGATGTTCCTTGTATCTCTTTAAATCACCAGATAAAGCTTCAATTAATCGCACATATTTCTCACTGAAGCTTCAATGCTCCATTACCAGCATTTGGGACATCCATAGATTTTTATATTTTCCTAAAAATAATTATCTAAAGATATTAGAAATATTATTTATATGTCTAAAATGGATTTCTGTATAATTGTAGAATGTTCTAGCACTCACCAGGTCTACAGGTGTACAGTTTTTTATTGATTATTGTCCTACTGTGGATTGAGCAGTGACCCCTTACAAAACTCCTCCTCCCAGACAGTCCTGTACCAAACACTGCACTGTCTGTATTTACACCCCAAGCTTGAGAACCTTTTAAACAGGACTACATAAATATGACACAGTCTGTCATACTCACTTTCAGGTTCTTCAATAAAAGATCAACCTGGAGGAGTTGGCTGAGTTTTTGATCACCATTTGAAGCCATATCTTGATAAATCTCTTGATATTGTCCTGTAGGAAGTAAATGTTGTACTGGTGTTGTTTCTGATTTTTTTGCTTTCAGTTGCTTTCAGTTGACGCATTTAAATGGTTTGTGCTAGTGGTTTTTGTTATTTGACATGATCTACTTATAGTTGATGGATGGAAATGCCCAACTCAGTCTCACCCCAAAGTCGTCCAATACCTGCGCTTGGTCAGTGACTTCCGCCATCAGACTCAGACGACAAAAGCCGTCCTTTCACGTCAGCATGATACAAACAGCCTTTTTACCATCTTTACCAAGAGTGTCTCTCCGTTAGTTTGGTGCTACAGTATTTACATTGAATCATTCAGCATAACGTACGCCAACCTTTCTCTGCGATTACAGATAAGTTAATGAAGCTAAGCTCCAGAAGTTAACGTTAGCTTAACTAGAGCCCTTTGGACAACAGCTAACAATGATGTACGATCACCAAAGTACAAAGTTTCACTAGAATGAAATAGGCTAATGAGCTCCCAGCAAACAAGGTAACATGATGAACAACGCAGCTAGGAGCTAACGTTAGGCTAACTTTAGCTCACGTCAGCTAGAGATGTTAAAGATAACTTTATATTTCTTTCCAGCAAAGTGACAATATCGCCTCAAACACGATGTTGACTTACCTTAGAACAGATGTAGACATCCTTGTTAATCTTATTCATGTTGAATTGATGTTGTGGTCTACCGTACAACTTCCAAAGGAGACACTTTTCTCGGTTGCGATGTGGTTTAGGAAAGGGTAATAAATACACCCCGTCGCTGTGCTCAGGTTTCAGACACTGATAAAAAAAAGCTGTCCCTTCACATCGGCATGATACTGTATAGGCTGACCAAACGTCCTCTTTTGCCCAGACATGTCCACTTTTCACGTCCCGTCCGGGGTATCCAGGGGGTTTTTATAAACTGATGATAATGTCCGGTTTTCCGTGTGTTTGTGTGTGTGTGTGTGTGTTAGAGTGCGGCACGGGCCGCATATTTCTGTCCGAACCCGAACCGAGCCCGACATTATTTAATGACCAAAGCACTGAGTTTGTGTCACACAGTTGTTACGGTTACAGGC
>NC_065522.1:3009335-3015443 GCF_006386435.1 Epinephelus moara | reverse complement strand
GTATGTGTCCCCTATTGGGGCCTATCTGAATTTCTGTCTTTGAGAGATATTATTTTGTAATATAACTGAATTTTCTATCCATACATATAAATTTTAAATATATTAAAATGATAAGGCATCTTTGAGTAAGCTGCGAGTATCATTTAAGTAGGCTATGTCGTGGCCGGGCCGAGTGTCCTCTTTTTTGGAAATCAAAATATGGTCACCCTATGATACGCGGCAGGTCACCGTTATTATTTAACAGTGCCCTGCGGCATCAGGGGGAAAGGCAGCGGAGCAACAACGTAATTTAAGGCAGCAGAAGTCAGAGTGGGGTGGGCAGGAGGTGTGGTGGATGAATCCAACAACCACAGACTTTCACCCGGGAGGCCGGTGTTCACTTCCGTAGAGATTGTAAAGCCAAACCTTGTGCTTTTGTTGCATAAACCCAGCCACATGCTTATGTTAGGTAAACATAACCACATGCATTTGTTGTTGTTGTTTGTTGGGGAAAAAAAACGTCAACATTGTACCAATTATTTTGAAAGAGACTGCATGCAAACTGTATATTACCTGTGAAAACAAAGTGCATCTTGAAACCAGACAATGCATGTAACAGGTGGAAGTTGACACGGCATCCCAGAACTTCAACAACCAATGCAACCAGGGTACCTTGTAGGTCATATGTCGATGTGGAAAGTCCATGACCAAACGTCAGTATGTAACAAGGTTGGAGTGAGAATTTGTTGGTATGACCCAAAACTATTAAAACCCATTATTAATGTGCTAACTTTTTGTGTTAGAGATCCTTTTCTATGCAGTTGTTACAGTGTATCCAGTATTTACTGTACAGTGCTCATGCAGGGGAAGTTGATGAAGCCTCTGCAGTTGTAATGAGTGGCAACAATGGGCAGATTATAGTAGCTATGTATAACCGTGTGTGTAGTGTTTTCCATCCAAGTTTTTTTATTTACACACAGCCCTCTAATGTCAAATTAGAGCAGGAACTGGTACATACAAAAGATGTATGTGTGTAAAGATGAATAATGCGTGGAACAGTGAGGGGAGCAAAGATGGATGATGTCATCAATGCCTCAGGGGAATTCTGGGACGGCTCATTCAGCCCGATCAGGCGGGGTGCTGATGAATTGACTCCCCCTTGCCACACCCACTTCCTCTCCTTTCTCTCTTTCTCTGTTATGCCCTTTTGTGTCCACTATCAGTAGAGATGGAGACACTTGATCTTTAAATTCCCGACATCTGACATTCAGATGTGCCCCCCACACACAAATACAACCTCTCATTTTTCACTGTGTGTGTGTTAGTGTGTGAGCTCATTAGGTGAGGACAGGTTGTACTAATGAAACCAAGGGACTGGGTTATCCAACACACACACACACACACACACACACACACACACACACTCTGTGGAGAGCCTTTTTACTATCATCCTTTGCTTCGCTGTCGCTGGTGACTATGCCCCACACCCTTGTTGCTAGGCAATGGGTGATGGAGAGCAGTCGCTGTGTTAGTGTGTAACTATGAGAAAATAGAGGCTATGCTTAGTTTTAAACCAATTATGATTGCAATGCTTGATCTCTTCATGGTAATGCTAGCCTAACAAAAGAATAGAAAACAATGACAATAGCTGTATTATTAATAGGCCTATACTTAGCCCATTTAAAATCATATGTAGCTTTTGTGACAGAGAGAAGATACTTGATATCAAGAATGATAGAGAGGGTGAGACTTTTCTTCTCTACTATTCAAGTACCCAGGATCTACAGATCAGGGTTCATCTCAGCCTCAACGCAGTGTCTGACCTCACACTATTCTCAGACCAGCTGCCAGAAGAAAATGTTGATATTGTACATTTCTGCAAACCTCGTACCATGTTACATTTGTATGTGCAAACATATCATATCAGCGTTTGTAAAGTGACATAGTGTATGAGCTGATTTTGTCATCAGGAGGTGGAGGGGATGGTGGATGGTGTTATACCAAGGCAAGAAGCTTGCCAAGTTTTTTTTTAGGGAGATGTCAGCAGCATTTCTAGCTGATTGTGATTATTGGTTATTTTAAGCCAAAACATGATCTTTTACTAATCATAACCTAGTGTTTTTTGCACCTAAACCTAACTACATGTAACCGCAGCCTTGTTGAAATGTAAAGTTTCAACATATGTTCCAACAGTACTCCTAATTAGTGGTCCAGCTCCAAACATAGAAAATCTGTTTGTGGCAGCAGATGTTTTAATTGTGGTGGGTCGCCACAAATAAATGAATTATGAATATTCATTTATTTAAGATTGACATTTCTATCATTGATGTAGCCCTAAAGAAATTCCTACTTTCTCCAACTGTAAAAATGTGTTTAGCTCAAATTTTCCTCAACAGCGGTGGCTAGTCTGGAGCCTCCCTATTTAGGCTCGCAATGAATTCCAAATACATAAAAGGAAAATACAGAATTTAGTTGTGCGTGGACAGATTTGTTTGCCTTTACAGCCAACATTGCAATGTTAAAGTAGCAAATAATCATCAAATAGCCCACTGCAGAGGTGCCATCTTGTGGTAAAACATATTTTTGAATGCTCATTTAATGTTTTAATTTACACCTAATAAGTAGGGGTGCATGATGATATTGGCACATCATCAGAATTGGCCAACATGCTTTTTCTTTTTTTGCACAATAAATGAATAAATTGAAAAGCATTCTATTTCATGCCTTCATCTGCTGGTGGACCATCACGATATGCATATATAATATGATGTTAATCACCTACAGAAGAGACTTGACAATCACTAAGACTAGGTAGGGAAGTAAGTGGATAAATTGATATATGTATTGGTCATCGGCCAAATGATAATATCATGCATTCCCATTAATAAGCAGTGTTACCATAAGGTTTAAATATGTTTTGCTACTCCAGGCAGATTTCTAAAAAATTATTTTTGGTAAAAAATTACTCTTTTGATTTTTGAGGTCACTGGCCCCTAAACTAGATGAACTCATGAACATCCTGTCAGAGCCTCTCTCATCTGAACAGCAAGACAGTGTTGTCACAGTACTGTTATTTCTAACTTTGATACAATACCTTGAAAAAGATCGGTATTTGATACCATATTCAATACCACAGGGAAAACTGACATGTAGGACGCAACATTTAAAGTGTAACTTACACTGGTGGGAGTTACACTCTAAATGTTCTGCCCTGGTTTTTTATATTATTGTGGCATATCTACTCTATCCCTAGTTAAAACTTGTGCAAATTATACGCCAGGTTGTAAGTGCTGGGGAATATAGAATATTGTGATCTAGAAGATCACCATCATCATAAGCAACAATATGAGATGGACTCATTTTTCATTTAATCACTGACACATTACAGCACTGTAAGTGATATTGAAGCAATTGTAGTTGGAGCTGTAACATGATGCTGGGTAAGACTGAGCTCTATTTGTCCCGCGGGTTCCATCAGACAGTTGGGAGGAACTGGAACTGGTACGGAACCTGATCGCTCCACTGTTGTGTGTTGACACTATGTGGCTAACAGTACACTGACACACGTAACAGCTCAATCTGAGCAGCAGTGCGCTCATTTGGCTGTTTTGGCAGTGGTAATAAATTAAATACTCTCCCAGGGCCTCTGAACAAGACACTGCGTACGCATACAAAATGGATACACACACACACACACACACACGCCCACTATTCCCAACTCCCAATGGGTTGGGTTCCCCGATGCTTGCATGTCAGAGGTGAGGGATTGTGTTTACATGGCTTTGAGGAACAAAACATTACAGAGATAGACACAGTGGAAACAGATAACACTCCACATGTGACATATGTTTGTAATCACTTTACAATGCAGATTTTGATGGAGACAAAAGCTCTGTAATAATGAATGTGTTAATAATGGTGTATACTAGTGCTGGAAAGGCTAAGGCGTGGCCAGGTTAGCGGTGCCTCTTTGTCTGCTCTGCACCCGAGGGACACCCCCAACAGGACACCTACATCTTGGAAAGTAAACCCCTGTGGGAGTTTGGAGAGATGTTTGTTTTGTGTGTGGCGTCTCTTTGTCTGGTGTGTGAATTCATCTGAGGTGTGAAGATGAGTAAACAACTAAAGGTGTAAACATGTTCCATTATGTGTATGGCAGAGTCCTGCACTGATCCATTTTTGAAAACCCACACCCACCCATACCCGTAAAGCTCAGTACCAGAACTGATCTGCTACCCGTCATTATGTCAGAGTCAAAGCCTGCACCCTTCAATAAAAGTTAATAACAGTAACATGATTATGTAAACTGTTGAAAAATTCTGTGTCAGACTTCTTGACTACATGCTTCCTTTAGTTTAACTTTGACAAACTACCCTGTTCCTATTCTCTCAAGACAGATTCTGCAATTTACATTGTAGAATCTGTCGGCAGCCCTGTGTGAAAGATGACTACAGAGGGGGGGAGGGCGGGGCTTTGAGTTTGAACGATGCTGCGCTTTAGCCAATCACAATGGAGGGTGCATGGTCGAGACGTGCAGGTGTCCCCAGGAAATGTGTACCTACAGAAACAGCAAGCTCCGCATCCATAGCGAGCGCTCCACCCAAACCGCCGTCTCGTCAACGTGGAAAAATTTTTTTTTTTTCCAGCGGATGTCTTAGTTACAACATGATTTAGCTAACTGGAGTAGTTTCATGTCGTATCCAACAACGGGAGGCTTTTAACAGATGACGTCCCGATGTTAGCTTTGCTAACTGTCCCTGTCAGCTGCAGCCACTGATGCTTTCTAGACATCGTGATTTCCCATAACTGAATAAATACCACACATAGCAACACAAAACTGCTTTGCTAGCTCAATCATGTTGTAACTAAGATATCCGCTGGAAAAAATATTTTATTCACGGACCGTTTATTGAGTTATTACCTTATTTTTATACAGTCTATGATTATTACAGACACCGCTAACGGCTAACGTTAACAGCTAACGGTTAGCCCAGCTAATCTACAATGTTATTATTGTTATTTACAAAACGTGCACACAGAAATAGTAACATTTGTTCAGTCATTGTGTTTATAGACTTAACAAACATCAGATTAGTCTACACGGTGATATAGTGACGTGAAAAATGTGATATATAGCTAAACTCTGCTGGTTTTCTACCCGAAGTATTTGTAAACAACACAGCGATTCCCTGGGGGCACCGCCGGAAGTGAAGGGCGTGATCGATCGTCGAGGCCCCTGCACTTCCGTTAGTTGAAAAATTCCGGGCTGTGCATCCAGATGTAAAGGAAGAAAAAACTTTTTTTTTTTTTTTTTTAACCGATGGATTTCCAGATTGCCCTGTTCCTAGATAGAATGTTGGCAGTAGACAATTCTGCAAAACCCTAAACTCACAAATTTGAGCATCAAAGTCCAATGCTGATCCTGGTAGACATATTCATTCATTCATTCATTTTCCTGCGTGTCTTTGGACTGTGGGAGGAAGCCAGAGTACCCTGAGAAAACCCACGCTGACATGGGGAGAACATGGAAACTTGCATAGAGGGACCGTACAGAACCCCCCACCCTGGGTTTGAACCAAGATCCCCTGCTGTGAGGTGACACTGCTAATCACTACACCACCGTGCTGCCTTAGGAGGAGTACTTGGAGAAAATATTCTTAACTTAAGGTCTACTAAGAGCTTTCAGCAATCCGTGTATCATTCGTTCATTCGTTTTTCAAAATAAAACCAAATATGAAAAAACAAAATAATGACTTGTTTTTTCAATATTTGTTTCCAGAACCAAAATGAAAAAACGGATAACAACTCGTTTTCCGATTTCCCATTTTCGGTTTAAATGGAAAATGGAAAAAAACGGATAACGGGCCGGATTCGGGCCTTTCATGCACTAACGGATAACGGGCCGGATTCGGGCCTTTCATGCACTTTCAATATTTTCATCTCTCTGGATGCCAAGTTTTTTTCTTTTGCAAGCACTGGTTTCTTGTCGGACCCGTCGGAGTGACAACTACATCCGGTTCATGGAAGCTAATGCTTTGGCTAACAACCGCTGCATGTGGAGGCTGCAAATTTGGAGAAATTGTTCAATATGAGGTAAGTTGTGCTAAGGTAACAATACGTGCCAGCCTA
>NC_065522.1:2964918-3008882 GCF_006386435.1 Epinephelus moara | reverse complement strand
AGTGAAAAGCTTGAGCTCTGTTTCACATTGGATTATAATAGTTGGTGTTATAGTCAGGACATTGAAAATAATTGTGTGGCATCAATAAAATCTACATACCTGAGACGGGAAAATGTGTTTTAATATTATTTTTTTAGTTGTTTTTTTTTTTAACCATTTTTTTCCATTTATTCCTGTTGTTGCTAATTTGTATCATACCTAAATGTATATCTATTCTATGTATACATCTATAACAATCTCCACCTAATTTAGCATCCCCCCGCCGGCGCACACGCTCCCACTGAGGAAACACTGGAGTTAAGAACTAAACTTTGATAAATGACGTAAAATATTAAGATGTAGGCCTAACATAAAATACTTTCATGATTAAATAAATTTAAACATATAGCCCACAGTAGATAAAAGTAGAACATGCTAAAAGTAAATACAATAATAGGCTAAATAGTATCTAAGCAATAATTAAGTGTCTAAACAATAATAAATTGTATCTAAGTTATCTATTAGGCTACCATTCCACTCTGTAAATACATTTTAAAATTTCAATATAATTTTAATATTATTTTTGCTTATTTCATTATTGTTATTATTGGTTTACTTTTTAGAAGTACTGTATTATCTGAGGATGACTCATTTTAGTAACTATGTACAGTAAAAAAAAGAAAAAAAAACAAGCAAAGAAACAAATAAAAATAATTTTATACACTGGGCCAAAAAACAACCTAATCTCACAGAAATACGTGAAATGACCACGACCTCTTAACACCGCATTCCATGGTGGCAGCAATGTAATGGGTTGAAATTACGTGCTGTCACCACGGAAACAATGCCAATGTAAAGTCACTTAGGATCCATTGTCGTGGTGTCCACACAGATTCTCTGATTGAATAACGTCCTGTAAACATGAAAGTGTTCTTGCAAATATATTCCTCTGTTATAATTTCCCACCAGTAATAATAATAATAATAATAACATGTTCTCATAACATGATAACATGGCTGTACTGGATATTTGATATAGGTCTATTCAAATATTCAGTCCCAAAAACGCCGTTTCTACAGTACTATCTAAAATATATATATACTTTTTCTTAACATATTTCATCTAGGTGCAGTGTCATTACTAGTTCGGCTTTACTAGACATTTGATACATTCAGTAGATCTATCTTTTTACGACCCTATTTTACAACTCTATTTTACAAGCCGCAAACAACGTACCGTCCTAAAAACGCCGTTTCTAGCGTATTAGCTAAAATATCGAAAATTAGCCGGCATCTTTATTTTTTTCTTAACATAGTTCATCTAGGTGCAGTGTAATAACTAGTTCGGCTTTACTAGATATTAGATATATTGGGTAGATATATCTTTTTACAACCCTATTTAGAGCCCTACTTTGCAAATCAGAACTACAACTATGTTGCTGATATGTATCAAGCTGCATGGCGCAGTTCCAGGGAATTGTAGTTTTTAAAAAAAGGTTAGTGTTTTTCCTAGATTTGGAAGTTGTAAATACTGAATTGAGAGTACACTGTGGACTTTAAGGGGATGGTAAACACACTTGTGTAATCAAATTTTAAATATCTAATTTCTAAATGGGTGAAAATTAATTTTATCCATATTTTACCCATACCTGACAGCATCCCCAGTTGTTGACTACTGGATACTGAGTTATAAGCCTGCAAACATGCACTGAGGTCAAGGTTCAACGGTGAATGGCTGAAAGCAGGAGCCATGTAGAATCTTCATACTGACATATGTTACTCTCCAGGTTGAGACCTTTCCAATGATGTATTTGGTTTAGCTCTACGACAAAGTTTTGATTTTTTCATTTTTTGGACACAAGCCATGCCAGGTGTAGTTTCAGAGAGCACTTTGAAGGCCCAGTGTATAAAATGAGTTTTGTTTCTTGTTTTTTCTTTTTACTGTAGTTACTAAAATGATTCATCCTCAGATAATACAATACTACTAAAAAGTAAACCAATAATAACAATAATGAAATAAGCAAAAATAATTTATATAATATAATTATATTGAAATTTTAGAATCTATTTACAGAGTGGAATGGTAGCCTGGGATGCTAAATTAAGTGGAGATTGTTATAGATGTATACATAGAATAGATATACATTTAGGTATGATACAAATTAGCAACAACAGGAATAAATGGAAAAAAATGGTTAAAAAAAAAAACAACTAAAAAAATAATATTAAAACACATTTTCCCGTCTCAGGTATGTAGATTTTATTGATGCCACACAATTATTTTCAATGTCCTGACTATAACACCAACTATTATAATCCAATGTGAAACAGAGCTCAAGCTTTTCACTTAGAACACTGGTGCTAGGAAGAGCATCGTGATTTCCATCAGAGTCTTCATCACTGCTGCTCCTGTTGTCAGTACTACCGCTGCTTTCATCACCTGGTGTAGAAAAAAGAAATCACTGTATAAGAGTGCAGACATTTTTATCTACATTATATACACATCTTGTACACATGGTTACATTCACAAACATATGGCCATGTGTAAACTGCAAAAAGCTGACACTCTACATGAAATTATAGCATTATTACTGTTGGGTTGTTTTTTTTTGTTTTTTTTTTATAAGATTATCTATTTGGCCTGTTGCCTGAGGACAGCATGAAGTGGGGAAATAGAGAATGGGGGAATGACACGGGCCGCAGGCTAGGATCGAGCCCGCGACCGCTGCGGTGAGGCGGTGTCTCTGTGCATGGGGTCTGTGCATGCTGCTTACAGACTACACTCCCGACCAGGTGATGAAACCGGCAGCAATAGGGGCGTCGGTAGCTTTGTGGATAGTGCCGACGTGGTGTAGGAGTGTAGTCTTCATCACTATCCCCGCTGTCAAGACAGCTGTCGTCACTTTCGACTGGTGGAACCCTGGTTTGAAGTCCACCTGGTCGCTTCCCATAGAACATTGATGCATTCATTTTGTTCTGTGTTGTGGAAAAGTACAAATAATGCATTTATATCCCAGCATGCTACTTTTATAATGTTTATAGAAATTAACTAGAGTGGCATTTCCCAAAGAAAATGCATGTGAGTGCTGAAATCCACCTAAATACAGCATTATTTCTATGCTGCCGTAATGGCTGAATGTGGCAAATTCGTGAGTCGCGACAAACATAAATCTTCAAATAACATAACAATTACTCGCCACATGAAGTCTATTCCAATATGTCAGCTGTAGAAGCAAACAGTAGGCTGGCACGTATTGTTACCTTAGCACAACTTACCTCATATTGAACAATTTCTCCAAATTTGCAGCCTCCACATGCAGCGGTTGTTAGCCAAAGCATTAGCTTCCATGAACCGGATGTAGTTGTCACTCCGACGGGTCCGACAAGAAACCAGTGCTTGCAAAAGAAAAAAACTTGGCATCCGGAGAGATGAAAATATTGAAAGTGCATGAAAGGCCCGAATCCGGCCCGTTATCCGTTTTTTTCCATTATGAAAGGCCCGAATCCGGCCCGTTATCCGTTTTTTTCCATTTTCCATTTAAACCGAAAATCGGAAATCGGAAAACGAGTCGTTATCCGTTTTTTCATTTTGGTTCTGGAAACAAATATTGAAAAAACAAGTCATTATTTTGTTTTTTCATATTTGGTTTTATTTTGAAAAACGAATGAACGAATGATACACAGATTTTCAGCCTTTACCAGTCAATGGAGTAAGCTGTGTTGATGGAGTAAGTTTAAGTGTCATCACATAACAACCAAATGGAGCATCACAACTCCTGTCTCTGTTCAAAGATAGTCTCTGGTGTCTGGTGTAAATGTCCTTCTTGATCTTTCTCTTGTTGTCCATTGACTCTTTGTCCATGACCTTTGACCTCTTCTCAGTGGATGCTGTTAGTGATTTTGGTCTGGTGTTCATAGACAGCTGATGTCTGTTTCTAGTGATCTGGTGTTCATTCAGTGGGAGTGTACCAGCAGAGGATCTTAGGGTGTTGAAATGTTTGTGGTTTCTGCAATTCTGTGATTTCAGGGACCCTAAAGTATATAAAATCATGTTAACGCATTTTGTATCTGTTTTAGCTGTGTTTGTTGAGTATTCAAACTGCAGTAAGACACTATTTGGATGATCAGAGATGCCAGTTTAAACCATCATGCTTTCTCTGAACCCTGACATCTGGGCCATAAATCATTAAGTTCAGTAATGTTATCAGGGGTCCATGCCTGCTGAAACCCTGTTGTTTTTGTGTAAATTTATTTATTTTACCTTACAAATGGTCTTGCAAATTCCTGTGAGATGGTACATCTATACATTGTAGACACATTCAGTTTTCAGCTATGATTGGAAGTTGTGTGCAAATGCTACTCAACAAATATGAGGCTAATCAGCCGCATGGGGCGCTATAATTAAAGCCCAAATATTCAGTTTTGGAGAGCCATGCCCCTCACCCAGTACTTGGACTGACTTAAATTTGACACACAAATCCAGGTCAACGTGCTCTACGAAAAAGCCTCAAGAATCATGAAGCTAGACAAGATTTTTTGCCATTGAGTTATTAGAAAAACACATTTTTGACATATCCTCCTAAACTGAAGGTCTGATTTATACCAAATTTTCTGTGGATCACTATTGGACCAAGCTCATCAACAGCAATTAAGAGCTTGTTGATATCTCATTGTGTTTTGACAATATTGATCAATGAACTTTAGAGTGGGCATGGCTCAGCACATGAATAGACCTAACACCATATCCATTGAGTCAGGGGATGCAGGGGATGTAAACTGTCAAAGGTCTTGTTCCTACCCAGATTTCATATTTTAAGGGTCCATGCTGGCTTGAACTCTGTAATTGCTGCTTGTGACTATATTTGGAATGCTTTGAGAATGTCATCATTATTTTAAAGTGTGTGTATAATGTATAATTATCACAAATCATTTAGCTGATACTAACTACATATTTTGTCTTTCTTTCTTGTCTGCTAGGTAAGTTGAAATGGATGTGGAGAAACGTTCAGGCTGGGACTTTGTTAGAGGTATTGTTGAGCTGCTCGACCAGCATCACTGCTACAGGACACAGCTGCAGCTGCTTCTGACTGTTGTATTGATTTCAACACTTGGATTATCACATCTTCAGCTGAGTAGCAAAACTGTGCATGTATGGGAGTGCTGTAGTGTTAGTGAAGACAACCCACTCAGTATGACCTCGTGCGGGCTTATTTATTACCACTGTCATCAGTCAGTGGCGGCTGCTGGTCTTTCAAACAGGGGAAGCTCACTTTAAGTTTACATCATTAAATTTGTCACATTGTAGCGAGGCAGTAACTTATAAAAGGAACATTTCATTGAAGTTTTTCAACCACACTCATGCCATGTATCCACAGCAAAACACACCTCAAAGATTTTCAGATGGGTTGTGTATGTACTGCACAAATGGTGAAAATGAGCTATATTGCTTATCGAAAAAAGGAACTCTGGACGGCACTCTGTCAGAAGACTCCGCTCACAAATATCCATATGGGACTGAGCTTGAAATGCGACGATGCCAGTGTGTATTTCCAAAGTGCTGTCAATCACAAAGGGGTTCAGCCTTTTAGACAATTCCTCCAATCATCACGCATACAGCGTCCTCTCCTGCCTACCACTCCATTAGGTCCCACGGAAGTTAACCCTCCCTGGAAGTGATGATTTTGTCGCATTTATCCAATGACCATTTCGCTTTGCTGCATGAAAAAAACCTGCACGGGGCTGTCTCATAGGAATGCTTGGAGGCTCTGCGCCCACCGTGCTGACATGAGAATGTATGACAGGGAGGTCGCGTTTGAAAACTGTTGATAAACAGCTAACGTTTGAACATCATAGTCATGATGTTAAACGCATCCTAGCACACGTTTAATGCAATGTAAATTCCTGTTTTAATGTGAATTCAATAGTGCATATTTGACCATTTCTTCTATGAAATTTTAGGGGAAGTTCAGTCTCCCTTGTTGTCTCAGAGCAATTGCCCCTGGTCATCATATACAGTGGTGTGAAAAAGTGTTTGCCCCTTTCCTGATTTCTTACTTTTTTGCGTGTTTTCCACACTTAAATGTTTCAGATCATCAAACAAATTTAAACATTAGTCAAAGATAACACAAGTAAACACAAAATGCAGTTTTTAAATNTTAGGAAAATCAGAGAAAAATATCATTTGCATAATAATTTGGAACGCGGTGTATAATGATCCCTCAGAAACTGCACTACAAGTGACATGCTAACCTGCTGACATGTTTCCTTCTAATCGTCTTTCTTGGCTGTCCTTCGCTCCAGCCTTCTCTGAACCAATTACCTGAGCTAACTACCCCTGAGCCCACAAGTCTCTGTGGGTCATATTCCTCAGGACATGAGGAGCGGTCACATTTTGTGCAGGTTGTAAGCCCCTGTATGGAGGATTGCTTCAAAGGTAGAAGCAGCTGGAGGTCCTTTAATCTCTGAGACCCTCAGCAGATTACTGATATAATACACTGCCTCTCTGTTAGGGAAGATCTGGATGAGATTAGTAACCAGGCAGACTTACCACAGACACCTGCTTTTCTACTTCAACTGCAGGCTGAACCAGGACCTGCGCTTCAATCAGAGCAAACAAAGCTTTGTATAAGTTGTGGAGGCTTTGAACTGAGGCTTTGTTCTGTAAGGAACCAGTTAAGAAAAGTGGGCTGTAGTTCTAAAGAAAAATTATTTAAAAGAAATCACTTGGTTTTTTGTGTCAACTGTTCTCTAGATAAACCAATAGTCTGCCTTAGTCTGCCCTATGAACTCCTGAGTTACCATTCATTTACTGCAGCTGATATCATCATCATTATTCACATTCATGCAGCATGTTGCTTGATTGCTTCAGCAGTGCTTGTTGTAAAACATTGGTTTATACCACTGTTTGTCCATATAGTGACCCAACTGGCACTGGATGTCATAATGACGTTGAAAAAAACCTTTGGACTCTTATATCGGACAGATGTGAAATTTTTAATTGGAATGAAAATCAGGTTGATGATATTATAAATGTCAAATGATGTTAGAATTTCATATTGTGTGGACATTAACATTATGATGTTTTGCAGACAATAGGTTTTGTTGTTCATAACCTACTACTAAATGAGATGTTTAGAAGACCTTGGATTTTAATTACGCAACAACACAACTTAAAACCAACAAAATATCATGTCATCTGTTGTCAGTATTCTATCCAAATATATCAGCTTTGTCAGTGCCGTTCACATTTACATATGATGCGCTAGGTATCCTGCTGTGTTTGTTGTTCACGTTCCAGGATGGCGTGTTACAGTGGTCGTACTGTCTCTGCTACTACAGGCTGTATGTTAATATAGAAACAGTCATAAATGCAAAGCCATTCAAAATGCACACTTGGTTGTACACTTGCTTGACTGTAAACACCCTCATATTCAAACTCCCTATGTACCAACCACTCTGTGCACTGGTATAGACTCATGTTATACACCAGAACATGTAGACTATCTATGTTTTCCACATTCTTGCATAATATGGGGGCATTCATCTGTGGTAGGTGGAAGTATGTTGAATACTGATATTGATGGTAAGCTTCAAACAACATGTAGATCTTCAGGGTCTTTTTCAGGCAAGTATCCATCTGAGCAAAAAGCTAATTATACAGAAAAAAAAATGGTAAAAGCATTCATGTTACAAAACATCACCCATCATCCCAAAATGGTTTACTCTGTCCATAAAGATCCAGAGTGTCCTGAAATGGCCTCCAGGATACAGGATATGTGTAATGTCCTGTATGGGATAAAGGAGACAGGGGGACCTCTGCCGAGGATCTCAAACTACGCAAAGGGATTAAAAGGTCTGAAATGTAACCTGGACCCAGGCCATGAAGAGCCTTAAAAGTGATTAATGAGATCTTAAAATCTATCCAAACGCAGACAGGGAGCCAATGTAAAGATGCTAAAATGGGTGTGATGTGATTGTACTTCCTGGCAGCTGAGTTCTGTAAAATCTGTAGTCATTTCAAAGTTTTTGGTTAAGACAAGGTTGGAAGGGTCCAGGGAATAACCTGAGGGGTCATCAAATGAGAGAAGGAATAAGAAAGAAAGAAAGAAAGAAAGAAAGAAAGAAAGAATACCTTAAATAAAATTATGTATTTTCCCTTATGTTTCTCAAATTTGTGATCTTGTGAAATGAAACACTCTGAAAAGGAAAACTCAGTCCTTCACTGAACCGCTCAGGCCACAACCTGTAATCACATGAAAGCTTTAGCCTGTCATTTTCAGGGGTTAAAAATTGCAGAACACTGCCTAAGTCAACTGATTGCATGACCAGCCTGTTTAAAAAGCATTTTTAAGATGATGGGTGTTATTTTGTATTGTATGATGTCTAAATTGTATGTGGAGCTTTCATTTTCAATCACATTTGCCTGGCAAAGACGACTTTTAAGTGCAAAAGTTCCTTCATTATTATTGGGGTTTTTTAGCTTTCCATTTTCATTTTGTGGACTACTTCTACTTGTCCTTTGTCCTGAACTTATGTCCTGAGATGTGGTTTGCTATTCTGATTATTCATATTTTGAATTGTAATGTTGGGCCAGGCCATGAGGTGGCGCCATGGTATTAAAAAGCAAAAGGGGTGAGGCCTTGGAAAAAAGAATCATTGCATTCGATGTCTTCATAGTGTTGAGGACTTTATTTGGTGCTGGATACCAAAAGTAGCATGTGGTGTGAATATTTATGTGTGTTCATGTGAATAGATGATCGTTGGCTGAGTATATGTTTATTTAAAGCTGCCTATTTGAGCGAATTGTGCTGTGAATACATTTCTACTTCATTACTTTAAGTGCTTCTTGACCTAGAGTGTTGGTAGCACTATAAATACTGTATAGTAGCAATGGGTAGGTGTCCTTTGCTGTTCTTTGCTGTTCCCTGGTGGTGTTTAAAATTGATAGGCAATGTTGTGGCTTCAGCACCATGGACAGGGACTGTGTGGGTGATGCACAGAAACATTGCATTCTTTGTAGGTTAGTGTTTTAAGTCGGTACTGTTGAAGTGAGCCCTGCTTCTGATATATTATGTAGATGTTTTGGAGGTAATGGTGCGTTAGATTTTTAGGTCATGCCACAGCTTCTTTGCCTTTACTGTGTCATGAAATCTAGACACAATATAGCACATGCAGATGCACCCAAAAGCTGTAATATACATGCAAATAGCAATGGCTAGCAAGTTCAGATAATATGTTTTTGCTGCAGTCAGGTAAAAATTTCATGCCCCTTAATGGTTTTCATGGCTTCAAGCTAAAATACTGTCTACACGGATAAAAATGACTTATGTGTTTTTCTTTATGTATGTGTGTTTGCTCTGGAGCTGTGAAATCTCCTAGACACTGAGGCAGACTGTACCATTTCACACTTCCTAATAGGGGAAGGTTGAAGACACTGACTGAAGTCCACCCCCCCCCCCCACCCCCCCAGCTCCAGTAAAGTGGTACATCCTTTGCTCTTTTTACAAAGGACAGTCACCGATGCTTCCGTGTCCTGTATCCCTTCCCACATACGGTTCCTCCTAACTCCTCCCTCACCCCGCTTTCTCTAATCCCCCCACCCCCACCCCTACCTCTTCCTCTGGTACGTGATGAGTAGGGAAGTCATGTAGTTATCAGAGGCTTCCCAGGTTCCCGTAGGATCTGCTGCTACCTCTGCAGCCTGAGCAGTAACAGGGAGGGAGGGGCTCTCTCTAGCTTCTTTGCCTTTCTATTGGTCTCCTGTGTTACCTCCTGGTGGCGTGTATTGGCCCACCCTTCCTCTCTCTCTATTCCTGCCTCAGATGCAGTTACCCAGGCAGCAAAGAGGGAGGCTTTAGAGACGCTCACACTCTGCATGGGTGAAGAAAGCTGGTGGGTTAGAGGACTAGAGGATATCAGAGCTACCTCTATCCTCTTCCCACGTTCATCTACTTGTGGCAGTTTATCTTTTGGCGTAAAACAAAAGTCACCTGGTGAGGTGGGGGCTGGTTTTCTTGGATGGCTGGCGTCTTTGCCAATGAGACAAGCATTCTGAGAGGACTTCCCAAAGTGATTTGAAAGCTAGTTTTCTTCGTGTGGGAGTGGTGAGAGGGCAGCCATGGCTCACGCTGCGGCTCACATTAAGAAGGCCAGGTCCGAGATGGATCAACCTCCGGACCTGAAGGCTCTGGAGAAGGCCAAAGAGAGAAGGAGGCGTTCCCGGGAACGGGCTGAACGCAAGCGCAAGGTACCGGGCAGACTCCCTGGAATCACCCACCTATTCATCCCTTCTCACTCTGTGTGACCAATCAGTGTTTTACTGGTTACTTCATCCCACTACTAGTCATCCCTCCACCTCATCATCATCAAAGTATCACCTTAACCAAAAGATCAAGCACTGCAGAAGAGTTTCTGGTGCAGAAGCAATGATCACAGACAATCTGTCTTACCATTTTCACCTCCACCGTCATTATCATGTAGTGGCACAGAGGGACTATTCTATGGAACCACTCTTGTTTAGATGAAATGAAGTTGAGTCTTGCACAAGACTGAAGATCTAAAGCATCAAACTGTATTCTGTGATCAGTGCCATCAGTCCATTGTCACCCGCTGAATCACAAGATACACAAGTCACACTAAGCTGTGATTCCAGAACATGGCCATTATGACTGCTTGATCCCTGCTGTTGTCAGTGCTTGTCTTCATATCATCTTACACACTGCCTACAGATCTGCTTCAATCCATCCTTCATTCCACTCCTCATTCTGTCATCATGTGCCTGCACAAGTATCATAAATGACCTCTGGACAAGTCCTCAAATAATCAATCAGTGCTGCTGTCTCCCAACTTCAAGCTTCTCTGGGTGGGCATCATCTTTGTACAGTATACTTCCTTCAAATACCTCTGACTTTCCCTGTAGATGCACCTACGCAGAACAGTCTCTGGTGCATAGCTAGGCTGCGCAGTGTATATTCACTCTATTTGCTCACTAATAGACATATCCTCTCATGCAAACACAAACTCTCACTGCTGTGCATTTTTGGTACTGCTGTATCTTTGTGGGAAGTGATTTTATAGTGAAGGCTTTACTCTAACAAGCTGTTTCAGGGAGTGTATCTGCTCACATGATTCTGTACAGGATTACTATTGATGCGTTTTTGGCAGCTCAGCGTGAACATGCATGCATACAGGCATTGGATACACAGAGGTTTTTTAATTGTTATGAAAGTTCTGTGAATTGCAAGATTTATTTTGATGCCAATTGTAGGGAAGGAATGGGCATTCTTGTCATATTCTAACTTGAGGTATTTTAAAGAGGAGGTGTTAAGTCAGATTACTGCATAGTACTGTTGCATGAGATGGAAATAGAGGATGGCATAAGGAATTCTAACATTTGCATGGAGTGAATGGGCTACCTGCTTAATTCCAACTTGTGATATTCATGTAAGGGATAATACCTGCCAAGTTGTACCTTCCATGATTATAATGGATGACGATGTGGCCAAGAACCACCCAACAAAAAGCAGAATATGGTTTGCCTCAATAACTAAGCTTTCCTGTTGCTGTCAATACCTACAGTTTGATACAGGGGTATTCATTTAGAACCAAAAACACTTGTTAAGCATCTGCTTAAACTGTCCAGTTTCTAAATGCTAATCCACAGCCCACAACTTCCAACCTAGAGGTCTACATGGGTCTAAAATGATGAACCTCAACCCCAACCCAGAAACAAGCCTGAATCAATTCGAGAAATTTGTTTCAAGATGCAATTGAACCAGAGACTCAAAAAATAAGTAAATAAGTAATATCATTTGAAGAAATTTAAATAACTAAATAAATTATAACCCGACCTGTGCGTGTCCAAAATATAACAAACCCAACGCTGTGCATGTCTGAGGTGAGACAGACCTGAAATGACAAACACAAACACAAACCTGAACCAAACCTGAATCAGCTCGAGAAAGTTGTTTCAAGGTCCAACTGAGCCTCAACAATTGAAAAATAAATGAATAATTTATATAGTTTTTAAATATATTAAAATAGATCAATTATAACCCGACCTGTTTGTGTCCAAGATATAACAAACCCAACACAGGGCATGTCTGAGGCAAGACCCGTCCGGGTTTATTGATAGACCCGACAAAACTGGTAATTAAATTGCTGCTTAAAATGCTGTTCTACTGCTAAAAATGTTATATTATGTTGGATACAACATATTGCTCTTACTCATCTTATATAATATTATGTAATGTTTCAGATGTCTTTATTCATTTATTTTATTCTATTGTCACTTGTTTTGTTGTTGCTGATGTGAGTGGAACTTGCCTGCTCATGACCAGTGTATGATGGTTCTAAGCAGGTTAGATCATGCATATAAGTATAAAGGCTTACACTTAAATATGGACATGTTACACATGGTTAGCTTGGCTAGATTATCCACAAGTCAGTAGTTCATTTCACAGAAAGCATGAGCACCAAAGTATAATTTAGATCTTCAGGCGGCATGGCAAACAAGCAAGAGACGCAAAAACAGTGATAAATACAGTACTTACCTTTGAAACGGTCATAAAATCCGAATATGTGCCTAGGCCTTGATTACTTAAATTGCTTCAGTCTGTAAGGGTCCACCAACTCAGACCTGACAGACCACAATAAAACATGGACCCAAACTTGTACAGGAGGTGTTTCTGGTCTCAGGTCTTAGAGTCTGGGTAGAGCCATTAAGACCTCTATTCCAACCGATCAAAATGTAGAATTTCTGGTGGTCATGATACAAAGAAAAAGAACAGACAAATTTGAAATGATATGTTAGCTTGATATAGTACATGCTGGTATTGTGTGAAAGGAAAATTGAGGATGACATGAGGAAGCATATTAATATTATCTAGTCTTAAATCTGTTATCAGTGTCTAAATGAAAAAGTGGATTTCTAACTGTTTCACTTTTCCTCCTACTGATGGGTAATGATTCTGATAAGGTCCATTACTTGCTATCAAAATAACATCTTTCAAAACAGAAGCCAGTCATGACCTTTCTACACGTTTGGATGAAGGGTTGTTGTGTTGTTTTCCTCTTCACTGTACTGAACTGAACTGCACAGCAGATTATAACATGGGATTATTGGTGTGCCCTCTCTCTCTCTGCCTCTCAACACACATACATACACACACCCCTAAAAGTGATTAATAGATTCAATTTAGTGAATTGTCCACAAATTGCCAGAGGGCAGACATTTAGATCACAGCAACACACACACTGCTATCAAATCACAGTTTTATCACCAGCGACTGCGTCCTGCCTGAATCCATTAACCCCATGTAAATGGTACTTAGTGGCTATCAGAGGGCTTGGCATGGACAAAGCTTGGCTAAAGCGTGTTGTTATGAAATACTGAAACACACTGTGGATGTAATGTTGGATTTCCTCTCAAATACGTCAGCATAAATGCACAGTTGTGCTCACATCACAAATTATATAACAAAGCAGGGAAGATGCATTGTGGTTTATTAGTTTGAATGCAGCAAGGATCTATTGCATGCTGAGGAATGCTCTGCAGACCCCAGACCAGTCTTTAACTGCCTCATCTGCAATATGACAACACTTTCACATCACTACTGTTGTACAGTGATGTAGGTTGGTAAGGTTTCAGTTTTTTTTTTTAGAACAGACCTTTTAAGATATTTACATCTGCAACCTTATTTACTACAAGTTTTTAACCTCACCTGCAAACAGAATTAAGCCTTTGTTTGAAACAAGCTTATTTTAAACACAGTTATTAATGTAATTCACATTTTCCATGGTTTCATAAGTATATTTCATCATATTTTAGTAGGGCTGTTCGATTATGGAAAAAATCATATTCACGATTATTTTGGTCAAAATTTAAATCACGATTATGCAAACGATTATGTGACGCACGTGATGACTTATATTGTTTACACAGCGGCATGGCATTTCTGTCTCTACATGGTCGCGCATTTACAATTCTCCTCTGCTCTCTGTATCGCGCATGGTGGAGTCCGGCCCTGATGCGCACACACACACACACACACACACACACACACACACAGACCAACCTCTCTCGCTCTCCCTCTGCCATTTTCCGCACGCTGTTTTTGAAATCTTCCGTGATCACCTGCCCCACATTAATTAGTTCACCTACTTGACTGGCTCGTGGAGTGAGAGGAGGGGAGGGGGCGGTATTGCGCATGCGCGGCTTCTGTAGAAGACAAAATAACATCTCCAGGCGTCTGTGACCAAAAATCATTTACCCTCGATTTCATTAATTTTGAAATCATTTGCGTAATCGCAATCACCAGACGATTAACTGCACAGCCTTATATTTTAGTGAGATTCCCACCTGTTTGTTAGTGTTTTTATGTCTCTGCACAGGCAATATCCATGGCTGGAGGTATTATGTTTTTGGGTTGTCCGTTCGTCCCATTCTTGTGAACGCGATAGCTTCATGTGTCATGATTGAATTTCTTCAAATTTGGCACACATTTCCACTTGGATTCAATGGTGAACTGGTTAGATTTTGGTAGGCATAGGACAAAGGTCAAGGTCACTGTAATTTCATCTCTTCTCATGAACAGGACACCTCAAGCCTTGAGGGATTTTTCTTTCAAATTTGGCACAAGCGTCCACTTGGACTCAACAATAAACTGACTAAATTTTGGTGGTCAAAGCTCAAAGTCACTGTAACCTTGCATGCGTCTCATTCTTGTAAACACAATATCCCAAGAAGGCCTTGAGGGAATTTCCTCAAATTTGGCATAAACATCCACTTGGACTGAAGTGGATGAAGTAGTTAGATCTTGGCAGTCAAAGGTCAAGGTCCCTGTGACTTCAGAAAACATGACAAAACTATGACCAAATTTTACAGAAATGTTTAATAGGATAAAATGATGAAGTGATGGCATTTTATATCCAAAATGTCAAAGGTCACCTTCACTGTGACATCATAATGTTCTGCAAAAACACTTTTCTGGCCATTAATCTAAGTCATATCTCAGGACCAGAAGGGGAGATCGAAGAAGGGGAGTTTGGTCTGTTACTGAATTGGTGACACTAATCTTGAAATTGTGCTGATTGTGTATATCTTCTGTGCTGCCAGGGAGAAGATGTGTTTGAAGCATCCATGTTTTCACAGACATGGATGTTAACTATAAGTGCAACTTGACTGGTTTGCAAACGCATACAATCACAAAGTTGTAATTCTAGTTTTGATAGCTGTTAATCAGCAATAAGTTTTAACACTTGCTGAGCAGATGTTGCTAGCTAAAGCCTTTCAGCAGCTCACAGGGCAAAGTTGTGGTCTTGATTTATTTTGAAACACTTCCTGAGTAAAATTTCATCATAAACCAATCAGAGGCAGAGTAGGGTGGGTATTCACAAGCACACAAGCAGGGTTGTCAGGTCCGCTTATCAGCCACAACTTTGGGCTTGTTTTTTTTTTCGTAAAGTCGCTAACAAATATTGGAAAATGTTTCTAAAGTGGAGTTGCTTATTTGGGCTTGCTGTCTAAATGTCGCCTTTCTCTATATATCCGTCTAATAAGTTATGTAAACTCATGATAGTATGTCGAACTGCAGGATGTTTCCACAGCTCCGCTCCCTCCGCCCCTCTCCTTCTCCACATACACACAGGTGACGGTCAGTCAATGAGACTTTTCACATTTAAATTGCGTGATTAATGAAAGTTCTTTAACTATTAGTGGGTGACAAGTGGGTGAAGTATGGAAAGAATACAATAAAGATTTGTTGAAAGAGAGAGGATTAAAAGATTCGACTTCAAGAGGGGCACTGTTAGTATGTATTTTACATCTTCACTGACCAATGGATACTAGGTCAAAGAACCCCTGAGGATCATGTTCCACCAGGACAACTACAAGTTAGACTAATCTTAGTTGGCCGAAGGCCAAGTTAAATTTGGCAAAGCACCATGTAGGTAACAGCACACATGCTACCTTCTGCATGTAGCCAATGTTGATCCGAGCTAGTAATAAATATGCATTAAGAAAGAACTCTGTGATCGGCCTCATCCTTGCATTCTCCAGATCATCACAGTGTGCAGATTCAGATTCTGCATGAACTATGTACTCTTCATTCAGATCTTGTCCAGCATACCAGCACTGTCAGTGAAAGTAAAAGGGCTCGTTGTCCGACACAAGCAAGCAATTTGACATATTTGAGCATTTTATAAAAAAGTAACGCTATAGTTACTTTTCTAGGTATTTAGTTACTTTTATAGTGCAGTAACTCAGTTACTAACTCAGCTACTTTTTGGGGAAAGTAACGAGTAAATATAACTAATTACTTTTTTAAAGTAACGTTCCCAACACTGGCTTTAGGATATAGGGTAACATTCTTCAGGCTTCTGGGGAAGACCCTCTGAGTCCGTACTGAAACAGATGGTTCCTGGATTTACTCACATAATAATCTATATCTAATTCTATATAATCCAGCCTTTTACAAGAAAGAAATCTACTCTGTTAGAACAAGGAAACACGACAGCGGAGTGCACTTTAAAACACACTTTAAAAAAGAACATTATGGAAATAAATGGACATAAATCAATAAAACCTTTCAGTTTAATATATATGTGGGCCACTTACTCATTCCTAGAGGAATCAGAACAATATTGAGCAGACCAAAATGAATAAGATTTTGTCTTGTGCAGTTCACTACCCATCTCATTTTGCATTTTACCACTTAACCAGTGACTCCACCCGTCAATAAGGTACATAAATCACTGCAGGGGTAATAATAAACATTCAATAGGCATCCACAGAGTGAGTTGCTTATGTTGTGGGCATGGATCCATCTTTCTCAATGTAAAACAGGCACAACAGGCACATTAAAGAGTAATTCAGCACTGGGCCACAGAGTGCAGAAAAGTGTGACTGCAATATTTTCTAAGAGTTGTTTAAGGGTGTTTCTCCCACACCCTAATTTGTGATATCACAGCAGGTATATTTGATTGACTGTCCTTGATCTGTTGGAATAACCTTTAAAAAGTCTGGGGAATATGATGGTGGATATGCTTGGTCTACATTTTAAGTCCAAGAGCATGTAAGTCTATAAAAGCCAGTATGTATGTGCAGTACAGTAAATGTGTAATGTAGTTATCCTCCTAACTTTACCTCTGGGCTCCAGATAAATTCACTACTTTAGGATATAGTGCAATATGCTGTAATCAAAGTATATAGCATCATGCTACATTCGAAGACAGCATCAATATTCCCTGTTAGCTGATGCCCCACCGAGATGCACTTATGTCTTACAACACAGTCCTGCCCATACCCTAATTGCGCTATTGGCAAAATCACTACAGTGCTCCTTTACTGACTTAGAGTGTGTGAGTCAAAAGGAGTAGTCCACTTAGGGTTCTGTAGTAAGAGACCTGTCCCAGGACCTGAGGCAGGCCACATCTAAATTATATTATTCTAGTTGGTGTGATTGGACTCAAGCACACTTTCTCATATCTCTGATCATATTATGCAACAAAATCATCACAATAGAAAAATGTCTTTTTCTTCTATCCAGTGCAGGTGTCTTTATTTTTCAGGTTATGTTATGCACATTTGGTTTGAATCAGTTCATTGAGGTCCTGCAGTTGGCAGTACAGCTTCAAACAGACATCATACTGACAGGCAGAAAACAAGCTTCAGTACTGTCTCCTGAAGTGGCTAGTTTCACATGAAATTCACAAGGTCCTTTTCCATGATGTCAGACATACATGTAAAAATGAATAAATAAAATAAAGCCACAAGCGGCGATTCCGGGGTTCAAGCCAGCATGGACTTTGAAAACTTGAAAGCTCGATAGGATCAAGACCTTGGACAGTGGCGACACCTGCATTAAGAGACTTGAAAAATGCGGTTTTCATAAAAATCAGAATGGTGTTGCAGCACTAGCTTTTGACTGATTTCAAAATAATTTTAAAGATATGGTTCATCATTATTATTTAACATATTATGCAAGTTTTGCAATGATTAGGCAAACAATTTCTGATTTATAGTCTCATTTGTTTTGTGCCATGTCCACATTAATGCATTTTTTTGCCCCCCTGTGGTTGATTCAAATGACACTTTTAGGGTATGTTGCTAGTAGTTGAGAATGTTTTAGAGTAGAAGCATTTCAGTTTACCTATAAATTACAGTTATTTGATTGACCCACCATGCACCAAGACCATATGCAGCTTTTTCAGATATCTCTTTTAGTATCCTGGTTGCTTCATCTAGCTAAACATCAAGCACAAATGTCAGTGTATCATCCGACACTTACAGTATGTGCTACTCTGTAATATGTCATCTCACAGTCTTTTACCATCATAGTATTCCTAGTGACTGTGAATGTGAATGTTTTTCCTAAGACATTTGCAAAGATTTCTGTAGTCATGTCTGTTTTTTCTGTATTATTACATTTACAATGTCACGTAACGCGTTACCAACTGCAAACTGTTTATTGTTTTCATCCCCACTGATCCACTCTGCTCCATTCCTGCCAGTGTGCTAATAGAACAAATATACCCTGAAGGTTGTTGTGTGTTGTCAGTACATTATATGCTACATTATAGAAGAGTGTCAGTGATGGGCACATCTGGGACTGTGCGTTATCATGTTAAGTGTGTTTTCATTAATATCCCTGGAATGTCTATGATGTATCCCATTTTGCATCCTAAGGCTGCCTGAAGGCAGTGGGGATAAGGAACTGGTTTGTTTTCTCATTATTCTGTGATGGGCACATCTGGGTGATGTGAGTATATGTTGGATACGTTTCCATTCTAGTTCTACTGTAGCTGACCGGCACACAGGGAGCTGGCAGGTGGGTCTTCCAGCTCCACTGTATTAATTTGCACTGGTCATAGTGACTTCAATTTGTTGTACTAACCTGTACATTTGTTTATTGTGTTTCATATCATAGGCCCACAAATATTAATCCATATCTCCTAATTATTTCACTTTGATCCTCTCCCTGACCCTTCCTGTGGCTATTTATTTATTTATTTTTTAAAGTCTAGGCTATTGAATGGTTTCTATATCATCACACTATCATATATATATATAAGCAGGGGATTTTAATACAAAGTGGTAACCACTGTATGTGAATGCATTAACAACATGAACAACTGTGAAACAACATGACCCTCATCCATTTAAAATGAACATTAGCTCTTCTGAGCTCATTTTGGTCAAAGTAACACAAAAGTAGTGCAATAAATAACTTATTACTCTACATAGAGAGTAATATTGTGAAGTAACTTATTACTTTCAAATGAATGCAACTAGGAATATGTACTGTATTACATTTTGAGAGTAACTTGCCCGGCACTGCTTGCCATACACAAAGTCAATGAAGAAAAAGATTAGTTGAGCAGCTTCATGTCTCTATCTGTGTGTTTTGGCTGGAAGGGCAGCTCATACAACAACAGGACAGCCTCAAACAGCTGATGCTCCATACTGCAGATCACACTAAAATAATTTACGCACTGACATATGGAGGATACAGCCACCAGTTTACCCAGCTTTTTACATTAGTGGACCCTTTAATCTGCTGTGTATCTCTGACGTTATGATCTGTGCAGTCATTATTATTTCATCTGCTGTCCAAAGCATCCGTCTCTCCTTTTATTATTATTCATCTCACACTTCTTCTAATTATCTGACAGATCCAAGGTAGGACTCTTCATGCATTTCAGTGAAATCTTAAAACACTGATCATATGAGCTGCTTTATTCTGTGCCTCTCTCACTCCACTTTCTCTTTTCTGCACTTGCTCAAACACTGCAGTGCAATCCTGACTAGTGCATCTCCTCTCTCTGCAGGTATAAAGTATATATATATGTACAAACACTACTAGGAGGCAACCCTTCACCTTCTTTGATTCTCCTGGATTATCTCTTCCTCTCGATCATGTTCCCTGTCACACTTCCTTCTTTAGTCTTCTTTCACCCTATTCCCCCTTGTCTCTCTCTCTCTCTCTTCTGTCTACATCTGCAATAGAGCAGGATGTGAAATGCGCATTCACCTTTTTTTGTCCTGCGGTCGACCACTGGAAATTATCCCAGTGTCTCTGTCTCTTTCCTTACATCTATGCAAGGCAGACAAAGTAGACACGGTCATTTTCACCTATCTATGATTTTGTCTTCATACTGCTGATGGATACAAAAAAAACAAACTGCAAAACTGCAATGATTCATTTTATTTTGATAACTGAATTCTCATTTTAAGGTCTAGTGTGTAGGATGTAAGGGCATCAATTAGCAGAAATGGAATATAATATTCATAAGTGTGTTTTCATTAATTTATAATCACCCGAACTTAAGAATTCTTGTATTTCGTCACCTTGGAATGAGCCATATATATCTACATACAGAGTGGGTCCTCGTCCATGGAGCCTGCCACGTTGTTTCTACAGTAGCCCAGAATGGAAAACCAAAACACTAGCTCGAGATAGGGCCATTCTTGTTTTAACATTGGCCACCGTAGTTCTCCTACATGTTTGGCACGTGGGAGATGTTTCAGTGCTAGATGCCACTAAAATCTTAAACACTAGACCTTAAAATGGCTGTAAAACTGTAACTAGTCTGGTACAGTGTTAATTTTGACAACGATTTTAGCTTTAGTCTCAGTCTTGAGACAGCAATGCAAATGCATTTTAGTCACATTTTAGTCATTTTTATCCTTCATAGTTTTAGTCTAGTTTTAGTTGATGAAAATTCCATACATTTTAGTCAGTAACAATACAGAACATTTTAGCCAACCAAAATTAAAAAAGTTTTAGTTGATGGAAATTCAAAACATTTTAATCAACGAAAAATCTAAACATTTTAGTCAAGATCTATTTTTAGTCCATCTTCGTTTCATCTCACCATGGAAAAAGGCAACTGACGAAAAATTTTCATCATAGTTTTTGTCAAAAAAAATTACCACTGCAATGCACCCAGTCCAGTGTTGGGATAGTGGGATATATACTGTATATAGTGTGACGGTTGGGATGGTAGACTGGGGACAAGTGCATATCTTTCCAAATGTCGAACAGATCCTGATACAGAAATGGGTCGTTTCATGGGGATTGTGATGTTAAAAAAAATTTATCCAATGATATACAGATGTGTCTTTTGCCATGTAAATCAAGGGGGAAATCTTTTTGGGCCGCGTGCCATCACATGATGGAAATAATTCCACTTTTTTGGCTGCTATGCAAATTGGCCTCAAAGCCTGCCGCACTTTTTGGGGGCCTTGTGGTGATACATATTGTGATGACATGTTAACTCCTTGCTCACTCTCCCTCATCATTTCCTGTCGGTTTCACTGCAGTAACTTATAACTTGTAACCATCTAATAAAGGCAAAAGAACTTCTGTCCGTGAATGATTATTAGATCTAGCACTATATGTAATTTATCAAAAAACTGGCGAAAATGTATTTTGTGTATGTGCAAGACAATGACAGGTTTGTTCCACTGTCTTCAGTGAAACGTTCTGCTGCATATTTGTGTTTGAAGAGAAAGAGTCAGTGTGGTGATCATCATCAGTATGACTGCAGAGACGTGGAACTTCTCAGAGGCAGTTGCCTTGACTACAGTGCCAGCTGTTCAGCTGAAAACTTATCTCACAAACTTGTTTGGCTCTCAAATTTCATACTTAATTACTTGATCAACTCACCCAGGAGTTGTTATGAAGCTTCCTCCAAAGCCTAATTGAAATGAATTAAACAATTACATAATTCCCCCTTAATCTTCCCCTGCCTAGTCCTTGTGTTTCCTGGCTCTATCTCTTCGTTTTTGTCTCTATCTCTATCTCTAAAATATCACAGGAGATTGATGGTGTAACACTAATCCACTGTAGGGCCCCAGCGCAGCAGTAATTCATTTGCCATTTTTGCCATGCTTGTTTTTGTGGCCATTTGTGTTTGACACAGTGCATTTCAGTCTTAACCTTTCTCAAATTTCTGAGTAAATGGACCTCAACTGGAACATTATTTAGTGCTTTTCTGTTATTAGGCTTAATATACAGTTTGCAGACTTAATGCAAATTGAAATACAAGAGTGATTCTTTTTTTTAAAGATATTTTTTGCCTTTAATGGACAGGACAGTTGAGTGTGAAGGGGGGAGAGAGAGGGGGGATGACATGCAGCAAAGGGCCACAGGCTGGACTCGAATTCGGGCCGCTGCGGCAACAGCCTTGTACACGGGGCGCCTGCTCTATCCACTAAGCCACCGACGCCCCACAAGAGTGATTCTTAATGGGTTTGGACACTATAGTTATTTCAAATAATTTAAAAGCTGTAGGAAAAGCATGAAATGGACAAATAATTCCATGGAAATGCCTAACCAGGTGCATCATCAGACTGTATGTGTGACTCTGACTCTGTGTAGGTGTGACTCACAGGAACACCTGTGATTGTCCAAGTGGGTACGCTGTCTCTACACACCTTTCCAGCTCTTTATATTATGTGGGAAGTACTTACTCAAAGGGAAAATATGCATGAAATGTGATTGACTAAAGTGTTTCATGCAAAAAATGCACTCTTTGTATTACTGTGCTTCCCATAGCCTGGAGTGCTGGACTGACATATGTCTCTGTGAACAGTTCCTCCAAAGCAATATAAATAAAGCAGAAATAGACACATTTTTGTTAATGTGGCCAATTAATGTACATCCTACTGAGGTTTTATGGGTCAGTGACCACTTTTTGGTCTTTTGACCCACAGTTTTTTAGGCTGCAGCATCTGGAGAAAATACTAGGCTAAAACTACTGTAAGGCTGACTTTTTGGAAGACTTTCTGAATGCTTGATTCAGACCTTTGAATCACCACCCACTTCGCTCAGTGATTGAAATAAGTCTTGTGATGTGCTTACTGACAGCTGTTTGGCCCCCAGTTCTGAGGTCGGGGAGTCAGCACTTTGACCACAAAGCCTAGCAGAAAATCACAGTATGGCACGATGCAATGTATCCTCATACAACATTTCAAATGTTAAACCTACAAATTACCATGCTTGAGACAAATACTCCATTTAGGTATCTGTACTTAATCTCTGAACTCTTGTGATCAAAATGATCTGAAGCTCGCCTTGAGATTGTTCTGTAAATAGTCTTATATTGATAATAAATGTGGCAACCTCTGGTTAGCTCCACCCACTTGCAATTTAAATCCCACTCATTCCGAATACAGATACAGATATAGATACAAATAATGGTATATATGCTCATCCCTACGAATTAGTGCCCCAAAAATGACGTTACACAATGAATCCTTATACGGCAGTTCGTATGATATCCTACAAAAATGCACACACTACAGTCCATATGATATCCTATGAATTAGTGCCCCAAAGATGATGTTGCGTCCTTAACAGAACATTACGTAATAAATGTAGAGTTACGATGGTTAAGTTTGGCAAGTCATGTTACTATGGTTAGGTTTAGGCAACCTAGTCTCACTCTGAAGTCTTCGAATATCAGCGCATGATCAGTGACTTCCAGCATCAGACACTGACGAAAAAAGCCGTCCTTTCACGTCGGCATGATACGGGGGTGCTTGCTATTATTGGTTAACCACACCCTGCGGAATCAGGGAGGAATGCGGAGGGACAATAACATAACTTAAAGGGGGGAAAATCCAAGCAGGGTGGGCAGGCGTGGTGGTGGATGTTTCCAACAACTACTGACTTTCAATCAGGAGGCCGGTGTTTGCTTGCCGTAAGATTGTAAAGCCAAGCCCTGTTCTTTTTTCCTATGCTCAACCTAGTGCTTTTGTTGGCAAATTGTAACCATGTCCTTTTGTTGTTGAAGGAAAAAAATGTCAATTTGCGGTGTTGTACCAACCTAGTGTGTTTATTTTGAAAAAGACTGTATGCAAACTGTACATTTCCTGTGAAAGCGAAGTGTATTTTGAAATCAGACAATATATGTAACAGGCAGGAGGACGTCAACAACCAACGCACCCAGGGTACCTTTCACGTCATAAATTGATGTGGAAGGTTAATGACCAAACATCAATATTTGACGAGTTTGGAGTGGAATGTTGGAATGTGTTGGATTAGGAAAAGAAACATGGTGAGAATGTACCTTAAAATGACCCAAAGTTCACACGTTTCTGAAAACCTGTCTCCTGGGAAAATTCCCAGGGAAAAGTCCTGTGTTTTGTGACACATCCTCCATCCTAACCTACCTCGTTATGTATCACTACTGCTTCCTTCTTCACTCCCGACAGCACATTGGTTACATGATTGCAGCCTTCCACAATATATGGGTTATGCACGAATAACTGTCTCATTGTTACGTGGGATTTGTACAAATTTTGTTGCATTACTTTTTGTAAGGAAATGTACAAATAGTGCATGAGATCAGCCTACATTACGTATGTAACGTTATGTACCTTTAGTAAAGTTACTGAGGTTAGATCTAGGCAAGTGAAGTTACTGGGGGTAGGGTGATATGTATATATATATATATATGTCCTTTATTTAACCAGGTAAAAGCCTAATTGAGATTAAAAATCTCTTTGTCAAGAGTGACCTAGCCAACAGGGCAGCATAAAACATTGTTACAAGTAACAACAAGGCAAACAGAAATATACAACTGTCATACACAACAAATGATTAAAAACAACGAAATGCAATTAACATGAAATACAAAGTCAGGACAAAAACAAATATGATGTAAGTACAATTTCTAAAATGATTTAGGAATAGTCACATTGACTTAAAGAGCGAATTTCTCGATCCTTTAAAATCGACTAAAATTCCCCCACAGTGATCAGTTCAACCAGTTTCAGATCCTTCTGAAGATTATTCCAAGATGAAGGAGCAGCATATTTAAAAGCTTTTTTGCAGAGTTCTGTTCTCACACTCGGAACCAGCATTTGAAGAATATTATGAGAGCGAAGGCCATATTGATTTTGGTTTCTGCACATGTATGTAGACAGATAAGAAGGAACCAGGCCAAGAATAGATTTATATATAAAAAACAACCGATGCGAGAGCCTGCAGACATACAAAGACGGCCATTTAGCAGTGGCATACAGAGTACAATGGTGTATGTGATTTCTGCAACCAGTAAAAAAGCGCAAAGCACAATGGTACACAGTGTCTAACTTCTTTTGACACTGGTCAGGGGCATTCGTGAAAATGAAATCACCATAATCCAGCAGAGGTAAAAAGTTGCAGATATCAAGTGTCTTTTGCCTGAAAGGCGAACTTAGATTCATTTCGAAAAAGAAGCCCAATTTAACCTTCAGCTTGGAGACAAGGTTTTTGATATGTGATTTAAAAAGTTCTGATCAGTGATGATAGATAAATACTTGTACATTGTAAAGATTTCAATTTCAATCGCTTGGGTCGTTAAGATCCTTGGAAGATCAGATGTTAAGTCTTTGCCACTTGAAAATAGCATGAATTTGGATTTTTCTGTATTTAACACCAGCTTTAGTTGAATTAAATGGGTCTGAACAACATCAAAGGCAGACTGCAGGTATTCCAGAGCCAGACGAACAATAGATGATGGTATCATCTGTGTAAAAATGATAAGAAGCATTTGATAAATTGTCACAGAGATTGAAAGAAAATTCAAAAAATTCAAAAAACCGAGGCACTCAGGGAGTAGAAAAATAAAAAGCCTTTATTAAGTCATGGCTTTGTTCTGATTAAAAATGTCGACATGTTTCGGCCGTGTGGGCCTTCATCAAGACAAATAAAGAGACTCTCCTTCAGACAACCTCTTAACACTAGTAAACAGTCACATGATCAGCGTGGCCAGGTGGAATCTCTTCACCTGATTGGGGTGAGCAAACAGATCAATTAGGAGCAACAGAGAGAACACACATCATACCATCAAAACATCACAAGCAGGAGAGAAATATACAATAATAGCAAAAATAACAACAATAATACAAAATACCAAAGATTCTCAAAGATGGAAACATCTCTAAAGTTCTATTTTTTAAGTGTTTCAATTTTAAAGTAATATCTTCAAAGTGTATAAGGCATAAAAACACTGCCAGGCAGAAGAAAAAATAAATAAATAAAATAAAGTAAATAATTCATTGTTTTAATTTATATAAGTAAGATTTTTAAGATAGAAGATCTAACAATTATTTCTCAAGACTATAACTATGTTCTCAAAAACATCTTCGAACCTTTTCTAAATGACCTTAGAATGCAAGTGATTTATTTAAACATGTCGACATTTTTAATCAGAACAAAGCCATGACTTAATATAGCTTTTTATTTTTCTACTCCCTGAGTGCCTCGGTTTTTTGAATTTTTTTTTTTCTATCACTTTTTTGATCCCCACGCCGAAGAGCACCAGAAGCACACTTTTTCTACACCCAGCAGCACTCCATGCACCTCATGTTGTACTGTGTCACAGAGATTATTTATATATAGAGAAAACAACAATGGCCCTAGTACAGAACTGAGGAACACCTTTTGACACTGAGAGGAAGGCAGAGGAAGACCCAGCAAACTGAACGCGCTGTGTTCTACCTGACAAAGGCCTTTGACAAATCAATGAAAAGAGCTGCACAATATTTTTTGCAGTCCAGTGCCTCGATGATGTCATTGACCACCTTAACAGCAGCTGTTGTTGTGCTGTCTTCTTTTCTAAAACCGGACTGATGTGGTGATAAAATGCAATGTGTTTCTAAAAGCTCTTTAAGTTGTTCGCTAACAAACTTTCCAAGGACTTTAGCCAGGACACATAATTTACGGATTGGCCTGTAGTTATTAACAACTGAGGGGTCTCCTCCTTTCAGCAACGGGAGCACATAGGCAGATTTCCAAATGTTAGGAATGACATTATTAGAAAGTGAAAGATTAAAATTTTTTGTTAGAGGTTCTGCTATAAAATCTGCTGCAAGCTTGAGAAAGTGGGGATCCAGCAAGTCAAGACCAACTGATTTGCTGGGATCCAGGTGCTTTAAAGCTCTGTTAACGGCAATCACATCAAGAGGAGAGAGATTGAATGATTGTATTTTTGAGTTGATTTGGG
The DNA here is from genome assembly GCF_006386435.1 of Epinephelus moara. NCBI lineage: Eukaryota > Metazoa > Chordata > Actinopteri > Perciformes > Serranidae > Epinephelus > Epinephelus moara. The sequence continues at coordinate 2,981,907 of NC_065522.1, read as the reverse complement.
GTAGAATAGGGTGAGTCCTCTCTTCATTAGGTAGATTTTGTCTTAAGATTCAAATAAGGAACTTGATTAGACAAAATGTTCATTGAAACAATTTAGAGTGGCTGATTGATCTGTTATAGGGCTTGAATCTTTCACAATGCAGGCTGGCAATTCATTTGTGGTTACATTTTCATACAAGGATTTTATTACTTTCCAAAATTTCTTCGGGACATTAAGGTTGCTAGCAGTTTTATATAATAAGTTTATATATAATGTTAAGACCATTCCATCTGGGTTGGTTTAGATGCTGCTCTGACCCCCCCCCCCCCCCCCCCCCACAGCATTACATTATTTAGCTGTCCTGCTGGCAAAGCCACTCTCCTGTCTGTTTTTACATCTAATCTCAGGCCACAGCTGGGTGCTAAGCTGATGCAATTTAGGGGGAAATGTTTGTGGTGAAGATGTTAATCACTGCCTCCCCCTTGTCCCACCTACTCTCCATCTATCTATGGATCCTGCTTTTGATCCACTGGAGATATAGACTGAATGTTTGTACACTCTGTGTGTTACTATACAGTAATCTTTTCTGGCAACTAATAATTGTTTCATTTATTCTTTTTTAGCAGTCTTTCCCTTGTTTGTTAAAGTGAAACCAAAAACCTAAAAATGTTTTCTTGTCCTAAAAAAACAAATAACTCATTGTTCTGGATTTTGATTTTTTCTTTTGTTTTTTTTTTGTTTTTTTTTTGGTGCAATTCCAAACACCCAGCTGCTCATATTCTAAATTAGAAAATGTCCTCTTTACTCACTGTGGCTCCATGATGCCCCCAACTCAAAATCTTCACTTAAGCCACCCACTCCACTGATGGTACATGGATGTTGAGCATGCACCACAGTTTGATGCTGAACTGGGATTGGTAAAATCCTGGATTAGAGCATTTATAATCTGGTTGCTGTGGCACTATGGGACACTGCAGCTCAGGAGAGATACCAATCCTATCGTCATAGCAACCAAAAGAGGGAGACTCAACAGGGTCTGCCCTGGAAGTGGTTAATAGTAGTGTATTACTGCAGTATAGTGGCTTAGTCCTGTGTGCCTTTCTTCAGTGGAGCTTGTGGTTGTTGGCAATGGAGGTCTACATAAGATATTGACATATTCAGTCTGAAAGTTTAAATCTGTCAATCTGAAGACTTCCTGATGTGAAATAGAAGCACATCAGACCAGTGGCCGTGTCACTCACTGTCACCACAGTGATGTGTTCCAAAGTTGGAAGTGCAGTGCAGTATAGCCGATAATGGTGTGGCTTAGTTATGCAAGGGGAAAGATCACCCAAAGGAGCTTAGCCTGAGAGCTATCAGCCTCAACATCTTTTCACAGAAGTCAAGATTTAGCCACTTTAGGTCTTAATGGACTACATTCACTTTTTTTTTTTAATTTGGCCCCTGAGATCTGGCGTCAAAACCACCATTGGTGAAAGACTAGTGCCATGGATAGCTCTGCCTTGTATGCAAAACATATTTTGTTACCTAGCTCCAGTGGTGTCCTGATTGACAGCAGATAGTTTACATTTTATTTGTGCAGGTTTTATGTTTTTTTTTCATATACATATTATTTACACACACACACACACACACACACACACACACACATATAGATAGATAGATAGATAGATAGATAGATCAGTTTTATAAGGTGTACTGTTTTAGTGTATTTTTAGGGTGCATTTTTAACATGCAGTAACATAAAGAAAGAAAGAAAGAAAGAAAGAAAGAAAAATTGTGGGTCTTGTTCAGACTGCCTGCCCATATCATGTTTTGGCATTTAAAGATTGATTTTACAATGTGTGGACAGCAAAATCCCCATGAAATGCTAATTTTTATGCCTCCGGACCAGCGATAGCTGTGGCAGGGGACATTATGATTTTGGGTTGTCTGGCTGTCCAGCTGTACGTCAGTATGTACGTATGTACATACATCCCATCCTCATGAACAGGATATGTCCAAAAATGAATTTCCCCAAATGTGGCACAAATGTCCACTTGGACTCAACAATGAACTGAGTTTTTGGTGGTCACAGGTCAAAAGTCAAGGTCACTATGACCTTGCATCTATCTCATTCTCATGAACATGATATCTAACAAACAGCTTGAGGGAATTTCTTCAAATTTGGCACAAGCATTCACTTCAACTCTAAGATAAACTGATTAGATTATGGTGGTCATAGGTCAAAGGTCAAGGTCAGTGTGACCTCACAAAATATGTTTTTTTGGCCATAACTCAAGAATCCATATGATGATTATGACATAACTTCACACAAATGTCTAATAGGATAAAACAGTGAAGTGATGACATTTTATATGCAAAGGTCAAAGGTCAACTTCGCTGTGATATCATAATGTCTTGCATAAAACCATTTTTCTGGCCATTATTCAATGTCATATCTCAGGAACAGAAGGGGAGACATTTGGTCAGATACTGAATTGGTGACACTAATTTTAGGTGTCCACCTTGAAACTGCAAATTGTATAGATCTTCTGTGATGTCAGGGGGAAGAAGTTTTCACAGACATGGATTTTAACTGTAAGAGAAACTTAACTTGTGCGCTGTGACTAACAACAGCGGGGCAGTAATCCTAGTTTTTGAAACACCACATCCAAGTTTGCTGTTTGTTGGTCTCAAACACTGTTCTTCTGGGTCAAAGTCAGGTGTTTGTTGGACATATCCACCTCTGTTCCCACCCACCGAGAGAGGACTTGTAGCTTCTTAAACCACGTCATTTCTCTAAGCATCTGATGAGACACTGCCTAAATGGTGTTTTTTGATATGCCACTTGGGCAGCCATAGAGCTGATGGGAATTGCAGCAGTCAAGTCACCCAGAGAAAATGTTGGAATTGTTTAGGCAAACAAGAAGTACATTGCATTTGTATGTTACAAACTTATCATATCAACATTTCTAATGTGACGTAGTCTATGAGCTGATTTTGTCATCAGGAGGTGAAGGGGATGGTGGAGTTGTACAGTACATAAAGGCCACAGTGTGGACCCTGATATCAGTAAAGCAGATTGGACAGCAGTATAGCAGAATGGGTGGAGCAAGGCAGTGAAGTGCAGAAAAGGAAGTAGAGATGATGGAGTGGTGGAGTGAGAGGCGATAATTTGAATTCAATGTCAAGCACAGCATCTGAACTCCAGGCAGAGTGAGGCAGGGCCAAGAGGTGTGATATTTGTGTTACTACCTGAAAAATGCAAGTGTGTTTTAGTGTTCACATTCCCATCATACCTCTGCTATCCTCTCTTCTGCACACTCATCAGGCTCCTCCTTACCTCTCTCTTTCTGTCTCCTGTCTTTTCCTTGTCCAATCACAGTTGTTCTTCTTCTCATCTCTCATTCAGCTCTGTGGGTGTTTGGTCTGCTATTTTAAGCAGGTTCATCATCCCTCCACAAAACGGTTTGTTCTCTGTGTTGTTGAAATGCTATGCTAAGGTTGCAAGGCTTGGAGAAATGTTATAGTCACAGCAATTGAATTAAACAGAGCTGATAGAGGCTCACTGAGATTAATTTGCCCCACTGGATCCAGTCCAGGCTCCCTACAAGTGTGTGTGTGTGTGTGTGTGTGTGTGTGTGTGTGTGTGTGTGTGTGTGTGTGTGTGATTACTCACTGTTTGACTGTTTGTCCTTCAGGGTATCTGAGAGTCTCTTAAAAAGGGACAGTTAGGAGCAATGCACTTAAGCATTTTTTAAAACGTCAACTTAATCAACACTTGCTTTTGCATTCTAATATTCAAATCATTCTTCAGTGGAAAATATTCTTATCACATCATGAGAAGTATTTGATTATTTGATTTCCTTCTCATGTTTATAATGCATATAAATTAGTTTGAAATAACATTTTCTTAATTAAGTGGAAGCATTATCCTTATTACAGTTCTTTATTTTCAGTAAAATGCCATTTAAAGGTGCACTTCAGCAGTTTAGTACTGCACTAACATAAAGTATCTGGAATTAAAAGGGATAGATTAAAAAAAGAAGGGTCAACATGGAAACATTGGAGGCTGAGATATACTTTTACGTATAGTATGCTCCACACTTCCCACAATGCAACCTGACGGCGTTTCATTGAACCCTCCCAGTTTGGAAATTTCTTTCAAACTGGAGAACAGTGAATTTTCAACAGACCCAGGACTTGAACTTGGGTCATGTGGGAGGTCACCATGTTAATCTATGCAACATATGTACAGTATGTGTGTGTACCTATATGCATGGTGTGTGCAGGTCAGTGTCAGCTGGAATTTCAGTCAGTGTTTGAGTGGAGTAGCTGGTTGTTCCTCAGCAGGGAGTCCCCATCACTCACTTCTGATTACACAAGCTTTACAGAGGCTGCAGGACTATAACTACAGCCTAATACTACAACATCTGGGCCACCATATCATGCAGTACCAGCCAGATAGTTTTGCAGCTGTGGTCAGAGTCATTGGTGGGGAGGTATTTTTCCACTGTGTGAAGACTTGGAAAGTCAACACAAAGTCTCTGGAATTTTATTTATATGACATAACATAAAAGGTTCAGTTATGGCCATCAGTTAAAAATGCTTTATATATTCACTGCAATGTGAGATGAATTTTGGTGCTTCTCAAAGTCAAGGATGCTTCCTTGGTAGGACAGGTCCTTCAAAGTCAGGTCCTACAGAGGCTTGGCTAGACTTTGTCCCAACATTTGATGAACTCACATTGGAACAGGCTAGCGAGTGCCCAGATGTGTGTCATTGAAGAGACCCCGCCTTCAATTCAGGCAAATTGTGCTCAAAAAATTGTAGGACCTTCATGCCCGCTGAGGGTGCAAACCGGCATCCTTGAAAATTCTCTAAAGGAAGGATTTGGTAGAATTTAAGGATCCAATTCTCTAAAGGAAGGATTTGGTAGAATTTAAGGATCCTAGCATTTATGAAATTCAGTTGTTTAAGGATCCTTCCTCGACTATGAGAAGCACCAACAGAACAGAACAGAATACAACTTAACGTGAGAATGCTGTACCTTCATGTAGTTAGTATGAGTGAGTTTGAGTTTTGAGCAAAGCATATCTCATTGCCAGAGCTGTTAACCTGAAATTTGAGACAAGCCAAAAAAAGATGGTCGTGGAACTTGTCTTGGACTTGACTGCTGTGAGACTCAACTTGTCCTTGCATAGCTGCTAAGCTTAAAGGTTCATTATTAGATATAGGCATTGGAATTATGTAAAAAAAACAAAACAAAAAAAAAACATAATTAACACAACTGCCAACATGCTATCTGGTTCTGGTTTGACTTGGACTTGCCCCAAAGGACTTGAAACTTGACTTGGGGGTCATCTCAAATATCTTGGGACTCAACTTGACCATGATTCATTTGACTTAAAACAGTTCTGCCTCTTACACCAGCAACACAATTTAAGATTTTGTATAGACCTTGTATTAACATGCAGTCTTTGTTTTGACTCTTTATCAGGATGAATAAAAAATGCATGTTAATGTGGGTGTAAAAGCGCACAACTGTATTGGAATCAGTATGCAAATTGTATTATGATTGGATATCAGACCGGTGTAAATGCAATCTGTACAGCCTTACCATGTGTTCAAGAGAAAAATACACTCAGCAAGCTAAAAGATCACCTTACTCTGCCTCTTCCTGTCATCTCAAGCAACAGACAACCCTCCCTCTGGTATAAAAGAAATGAATAGATTCCATAGAGCAACATCACTTTATGGGACTCTCGGAAACTGCTGTCCTGTGGAAAACAATGGTCATGTGCTTGTCCTGACAAGGCGCAACCAGCCACTCAGTTTTTTAGACATTCACGCATCGATGGCATAGCTATTGAGAGCAATTTAGGGTTCAGTATCTTGCCAAAGAACACATTGATGTGGGGACTGAAGGAGCCGGTGACTGAACCACTGATCATCGTATTCATGGATGACCTCCTCTGCCTCCTGAGCCACAGCCTCCCTAGTTATCTAGATAAGATAGGTATCCAGATGCAAATTGCATTTTATTACGAGGTGGAAATGAGGTCCAAAAAGGGTTTTTACCAGTTGTGTTTTTCATTCAAGGTGGATATCTCTCTGTTCAAATCACTTCTTAACTCAACCTGTCAGTCAGTGCCTTCTTTGGGAAAATAGAGACATCCAATCTGTCACTCTCCTGTCACTTTCTGGTTTATAGCACTCAGATATGTTGGTCTCAATAACGTTTAACACAAAAGAAGCCATTTTCTGTAGGTCTTTTTTGGTAGCAAAAGAAAAAATCCATGCATAAACCTTTTCCAAATCTGTTACCATAGCAACCTGGCCTCCAACTTCTAGAAAAAAACAACAGAAAACATGAATTGTGTTTTCTGTTGTTTATTTCTTCGTAGCATGTACTCTCGCCTGTTCCTTATGGATAGACCATGCTGAGTGTGTTTCATACTGATAATAATTTATATGTGGCTGATAGTGTGTTAAATTTTGAATCCCAGATTTGTGTTTGGATGGATAACTGACTGAACCCCCTGCTGCATTACAAGTCTCTGATACATGGGCTGCACTTGCTTTATGTCCCCTGTATCTGTTTACTAGTTCAGCTTTGAGGTTAGTGTTAGCTGGTAGTCTCATGTTAGCATTAAAGGGCCCACTGTCTCCGGTGTAACTGGTACATTCACACGCAATTTAGAAAATAAAGGATAAAGAATTTATTTATTTCGTGATTTATAACTAAAGTTAATAGATAAAACAAAACAGTATGTGTTAAACCCTTTGTTAGTTAAAGAATTTTCAAACTAAAACATGTCTCCTCCCTTTCCCTTACCAAAAAACCCTTTCATACAACTACTGTACACACACATCATCCCATTTTCCCCCACAGTGGGAACATAAAGCAGTACAAGTGGCTTTACCCAATGCCCCTCCTCCCTGCCGCAGCCAGTGAGCCATATGGTCGATCACAGATTAAAAGGGTTTGTTGTCTACGCGTGCCCCGCCCAGTGGATTAGCAACCCACAGAGGGAGCACAGGGGGTGGGTTGGAAAGGAGGGCTGTGATTTCTGTGGGCATTGTGGAGACATAGTTTAAACTTGTGTTGAGTTCAATAAATGATATTGCCTACTCTTACAATGCCAGGTTTGACGGCTGTCTCTTTAAATCACACAAACAAACATACCCATGGCCTCATTTGTTGGCCACACTAATTAGATGAGTGTTGTGGCAGATGATGGCTGTTTAGAAAGGAGATGGAAGGAGACGTTTAGCAAATTACATCCAGGAGAAGGTTAATGAAACTAAAAAGGCCCATTTGGTGAGTGACAAAGCAGTGGAAGGCCAAGCCTAATCGTGGTCATTTTATGGAGCTAAACTGACCTGAAGGGGTATACATTTGTATGGAAGGATCTGCGAAATCGTGACTGTGCTTGCATTTAACAAGACTATGTGTGCGCTCACTGCAGATTGACATCTTAGCAAATCGTTTAGTTTAGAATTGGTCCATAAAATCCCTCAAATTAATCTTGCCTGATATCAAACAGAATTGCCAGCTTGTTACACTCCTTTTCCATCTTAAGTCTGAAATTGTGCCCACTTGAACTGATTTCTGTGGGAAAGGGGGATTCAGTTTCACCTAACGAATCACTAGAGACTAGGGATGCACAATAATATTGGCACGCCATCAGTATTGGCTGATATTGGATTTAAAATGAACTATCAGAATTGGTCAACATGCTTTTTCATAATTTGCACAAGTAATGGATATTACATACATTGAAAAGTACTGTATTTCATGCCTCCATCTGCTGGTGGGCCATCATGGTCAGAGTATGCATGCATAATATGATGTTAATTCCACTACAGAAGAGACTTGATGATCACTAAAATTAGGTGGGGGAAAAAAGCGGATATGTTGATATTGGTATTGGTCAAATGAGTTGTTACATATTTGCATACCGGATATCAACAAAAATCCAATCTTGTGCATCCCTACTAGAGACCGATGTATCCACCTGAAGCTTTTGTCATTTTAAGTCCACACTGATGTGTAGCCATGCCAACATACTGGTTTTGCTGGAGTTTTAAGAGTGCAGCAGAGCCAAGTAAAAATATCGGTGACCTGATCATTTAAAACAGCCTCGATGGCAACATCAGTCTTGTCTATAGCAGTTCAGTTGAGTCATTGGATTGTTTTTATGCCTCCACACCTTGGTCCAGCCTTGGTCAGGGGTTCTGTGTTTTCAGGTTGTCTGTCCGTCCGTAGATACGTCTGTCCCATTCTTGAATGCAATATGTCAAGAACACCTTGAATTTCTTCAAATTTGACATGAATGTCCTCTTGGACTCAGGGAAGAGCTCATTTGCATTTTCATTTGCAAACACCCAATAATCAACAATACCCCCAGCTAAACTGTAAACAGACTACTTAAGAAATATTACAGTGTGGATGTTTGACAATTATTTTGTAGCCTATTGAATGAGGATAAAACCAATATAATAGATAGTTAGTGCTCATTCTAAAATTTTTAATTGGACCAAAAACTCTAACTCAGTCCTCTTAGGAGGCAGGCTGGGGTGATGGAGGGGTCACAAAACCCAGGAGTTCCCCTCTGGACTTTCCCTGGGAGACATGGTTTTGGAACCATGTAAACTTTGGATGAACCTTGAGTGATTTTGCGGTACGTCTTCAACTAAACCTAACCACAGTATCTTTACCTGCCTAACTGCCATAATTTAATGTTAATTACATAACTTTACGTTAAGGATGTAATGTTATTAGTGAGGCTCTAATTCATAGGATATCAAACAAGCTGTTGTGTGTGCATTTGTTGCGTGTGCATTTTCATAGGATATCACATGAACCGTTCTATTAGGATATGTTGAATGATCTTGTACTTGCTTATTCAATTTATATTCATTCATTCATAGAAAACTCCAAAGCTGCTTTCTCATGTGGTTTCTGTGACACTAAACAATGAGGAGTCTTTCATCCTAGGCCAACATATTCAGTGAATGAGAATTGTTTGGGTGATATTTCCAACAGTAAGAGTATTGTGAGTCATGACCTAGAAGAGAGCAAAGAGAATGGGGACATTTACCTCCCTAATGTCATTAGACAAGGACACATACATGTACATGGAGTGAATACAAACAGACATCTCACTATGGCTAAGACATAGACTGACATGTAAAGACAGTGGGGGCCTGATGTATAAAGCTCTGATTAAACAGCATACCATCAAGCCTGTGAGTCAGTCAATTGCCATGAAAAGGTCTGTGTGACTATAGTTTGCATGCAGTCCAACTGAATCAATACAGCTCTGCTCTGGGCTACAGTCTGACACAGATCTGCATTACCAATTACCATGCCTGCTTCCATGAAAAAAATCAACATGAGGTCTAGTGATCATATTGTTTAAAACAAAAAAAAAGTCACGTTGGGGGCTGGACTAAGATAAGATAAGATATATTTTAATGTCCTGAAGGAAATTTGTTTTGGGCTAAAAGTGTCAGATACAGCTGCAACAATACATACAAGACACTAACATACAGAACAAGAAGGCATAAAAAGTGCACAGTGACCAGTTACAGGCAGCAAAGGTAGGTGTACACGAGGTAGTTATGTATTGCACAGTGTCCCATATTGCACAGCATCAGGTATTGCACATGGTATAAGTAATACAAATAAATGAATAAAAGACTGGATAAAAAAGAGATAAACACAATTAGGAGATAGATTGAATAAAAAACACAATAATAACCAGCAATAAAAGAATCTATAAAACCTAAAATCAGGGAATCAATGATACAAAGAGGTACTTCAGGGTTAGAAGAAAGGTGAAATGTAGATTAAGAATGCAAATTAGGGCAATGTCTACAATTGTTAAGAGTTATGGATGACGGGACGAATGAGAGTTTAAAGCGATTTGTTTTGTGTCTGCTGGCTCTGTCACGTTTACCGGACGGAAGAAGTTCATATTCTGGATGGAGGATATTTGTTGGGTCATGGAGAATCATGTGTGCCTGTCTCAGTACTTTATCATCATAGATGGATTGAAGGGAGATGTAATCTTTCTGTCCAATTATTTTCATTGTACTTTTCACCTGAGTCAGGATTTTGTTTTTTAGTTGAACAGTTAGGGTATCATACCAGGCTGTCATGCCATATCTAATAATATTTTCCAGAACTGCATAGTAGAATAAAAGCATGTTCTTCTTCTGAACTCCAAACAGTCTCAGCCTCCTGAGAAAATGAATTCTTTGAGCCAGCTAACTACAAAGAAACTCCACATGGTCACACCATTTTAGTTTGTCATCCATAAAAACTCCAAGGTATGTGTAGGAGCTCACCCGCTCGATTATGCAATTATCAATTGTGACAGGGTCGTTATTAATTTGCCCACGAGGGTCAAATATCATCTCTTTGGTTTTGTTTGTATTCAAGATGAGGTGGCGACTGTCACACTAGGATTTGAAAAGTGCAATTTCCTCATTGTATCGAGACGGACAATAATACTGACATATCCCATATGTCTAAATGGAGTATGCTACATTCAGAAAAAGGCCTTATTTGGAATACTCAAACAGAGTATACTATTTACATGACCTGCATCAAATTCAGAATATTGTTATATTCGGAATAGTTGAGGAATATTAGTGTACACGCACACTTTATTTACCACTTATTTTAAAGCAGTATTAGTATATATTTTAGGGTTAGACTGGTGTTCTTTTTAACACTATTTTCAGCTCAAATAGTAATAGACAAATTCATGCTCACTTCCTGTCAGACAAAGACATTGTCATTGCAGGCCAAAAACCATGAGGTTAAACTTTTGCACAAATGAAATACAGGAAGCTACACCATCCTTGCTCTATTTTGAATCTGTGGAAATCTACAGATTGCCCCATTTATGCTTCACTGTAAACCCCAATCAAGTCACTCAACTTATTTATTTATTTATTTATTTTTAAACAGCTTGCACTCAAAACCTTTAGTTTAGTAGAATACAGCAACATAAATGTTTTGAGTACACCAGGCACAAAATAAATGTGTCGTATGACCCTTGTCTGACAGGAATTTTATGTCAGTTAAACATAACTTTTTGTTGTTTGATCATGTAAGTCTATGTCATATGAACTAAAAACACAGTACACAATTAACATTGATTTTCTGAAATTATATTGAACTGTAAAAATATATTGTGGCAAACTCAGGTCTCTCAGTTGCAAAAATAAAGCTAAAACATGAATTCTGAACCAAGAAGGGGCCTGATTTCACCTCAGCACAACTTTATGACACTGTGACACACAAAATGTCTTTTACCACGACATTAACTGTAACCCATTAGAACCATGGAAAAATACGTAAACATTAATACTGCATAATGGGTTACAAGCGTGATTTAGAACACATTTAAACACAGTTTACTTTGGTTTATTGCCTTAAACACATTGTCTTATAGCAAGGTGGGAAACTCCACCCATTTATCCCCAACACGCCACAATAAGTTTAGTGCACAATGATAGTGTTGTTTATTGGTCTTAAACTAATTAGACAAAATCTGCTTTATAAATATTAGCCACATTAACCAAAAAAATGTTGTCTTAACATAAAACTGTTAGTTTTTAAGTTTTTATTTCATTTTGACAATCCGGGTCATTTGTGTAGACTTTACATTATAGTTTTGGGTCATGGATGGATTGGGGTTTACAGTGTTGGTAAATCTGTAGTGTCTGGTTAGTATATAGATATGATGTAATACACTTTTGATCACACATGGCACAGACTGCATATTATCACAAATGTATGCAACACACAGCCTCTTATCAGTCCATGCTGAGTGTGTCTGTGATGTCCCCTCCCATCCCCTCCTGTTTAGGCAGGAGGGGATGGAGATGGGAGGGGCTCTCTCTACATGCATAGCTTGGCTGGTGGGTGTAAAAATAGCTGGGTAAGGGGGTTGTTGGTCAATGGTCACAGCGTTGGAATTAGCAATGAGTAGAGCTAGCACTGTGCTGGCAGTAGTGGTGCAACAGGGAGAGGAGCACTGCTGAGGCCAAAGGGGAAGTGAGGTTTTGCTGGGACTGAGGGGGTCGCCCCCCTGAATGGTAGCCTGTAGGGTTTTTAGGGGGAGGGGAGGTGGAGCAGGGGCAGAGAGTGGATTATCAGAGTGATTACATGTACTCACTTAGATTCCTTTACGTTCTGATGGGATAGGCTAAACCTTGCACCATGGGCAATGCGGCCATGTGTAAGGTGTGTGGCTCGGACAAGGGCCTGAGGACTACCACTAGCCTGTCTAACCTGGACCAGAATGCTTTGCCACACTACTACTGTGTGAAGCATTTTCCTGTGCAGCCTCCACTGATGCTGGTAAGAGCCCATACCGACAGGTGCAGCAGATAACTGGGGCGCCCCTGAAGTGCAAGATGTTTACAGATAAGAAGGTTGTGAGGAATTTTTATAAGCAGAAACTTTGAAGCACTTCGTGTCAGCTCTTGCTTTGAAATCCTCAGTTATTTTTATTTTGGTCACAGTCTTGATACCAGGATTGTTCTTTGTTTCTGTCACTGACAAGTGGCTCAACTCGCATGCAGCCGATACATTTTGTCTGTCCTCACTGAAAGCATGTGTAAAGTGCTTTTGGACCCATTGTAATAACTTCAGATTAGGTACCTTGTGATCAGCATTAACAGGTACAGCTTGTGTGTGCATTTGTGTGTACGTGTATGTAGGATGGGGTGGGGTGCTGTGACCTCTCCTCACCCTTTAAAGGCCAGTGTGACATTTTTGCTCCCAAAGTATCCCTACACAGCAGCATGTGGAGGCCTGCAGCTAATTTGAAAAGCAATGTAATGACTTTAGCGGCATGCTGCTGCTGCTGTGCTGCTGCTCGGAATACAAGACAAAAATATCAGTGATTTAGTCGGGTGCTGAGCCTAATGTGTGGCTTGTCCCAGAGCAAATGTTATAACTATATGTCAGTGGGGTGACAGTACTTGTATGCCTCTGTGTCGGCTATAGCCATGGCTAGAGGCATAATGTAATGCACAAATGTCCACTTGTACTCAGAGATGAACTGATTTGTTTTTGGTGGTCATAGGTCAAAGGTCAAGGTCACTGTGACCTCACAGAATATGTTTTTGACACAATTCAAGAATTTGTATTAAGTTAAGTTTTCCCTCATTAGTGACACTAATTTTGGGTGTCCATGTTAAATTTCAGATTGTATCGATCTTCTTTGATGCCAGGGGTTAGATGTGTGGCTGTAATTCTAGCATCAACATAATTGAAACAACAAAAATGAAATTATAGAATAGGATTGATGTTGGATATGAACCAAACTTAACCTTTGGAAACTACTGCCAATTAAACATCTAAATATTTTTCTTAAGATGTAATACGTATTTATTTTGACTCTCCTGTGTGGAGTTTGCATGTTTTCCCCATGTCACTGCGGGTTTTCTCTGGGTACTCCGGCTTCCTCCCACAGTCCAAAGACATTAGGTTAATTGGTGTCTTGAAATTGGACTTAGGTGTGAATGGTTGTCTGTCTCTATGTATCAGCCCTGTGATAGTCTGATGACCTGTCCAGGGTGTACTCTACCTCTCACCCAATGACAGCTCGGAAAGGCATCTTGTATCAGGACAAGCGGTTATGGAAAATGAATGAAATAACTTCTTGGTTGTAGTATACAACATTATACATACTATGTGTAGGCCTATATGTTTTTTTTTGTTTGTTTTTTTACAACTTTTCCAGTGTGACCACACTACACACTAAAAACCTGCTTAGAATCAGTGTACTATGGTATGGAGTTTGACTGTAGTTGCATTTCATTTGGAAATAACACTCTTGGCTAAAGAGGCAACTTCAAACTGTGTTAAAAGGTCAAATGACTATGTGTTGAGAAGAGTGTTGCTCGTTTAGTGACATACTCTTAGAGAATAATTACCAACTCTGCACTTTGTAAAGTCTACAGAGATTTTTCATCTGGCTTTCAGCTAATTTCACTGTAAACCTATCGATGGCAATACTTAATGCTGAGAGCATCTGATGTACACTGTCAACCCCAATCCATCCATGACACAAAATTTTAATGTAAAGTCTACACAAATGCCCCATATTGTCAAAATGACATAAAAACGTTATGTTTACTTGAGACAAAAACTTATCCTTTGTGAGCTTGACATGATTTTTTATGTTAAGTCAACAATTTTTGAGTTTTGAGTTAATTTGACTAAAATTTATGAAGCCAATTTTTATGTTCATATGACATAGAATTAATGTTCAAACAACAAAAAAGTTATGTTGAACTGACATAAAATTCCTGTCAGACAAGGGTCATGTTACTGTATTATACTTAACTAAAATTTTTGAGTGCAAGCTGTTTCCAAAAAAAAATGAAGTTGAATTAGTGAATTGGGGCTTACGACATAAAGAGCAAGAGTCTCTGTGTAAGACAGGAGGGAGGGCAGGTGGAAAGAAAGACTTTCACCCAGGAGACCATACTTCATGTCCAATGTGAAACCAAAAGTCCCCTATCTACATCATGTTGTTTTAAAGCAATTTGTGTAGAGACATTGTGCAATGGCACCACTCACATGACATATTTATGTAACATTGTGTTACGCTACATAATAAAGGTACATATTTTAACCCAAAACATGATCTTTTTTCTAAACTTCATAAACTCTAAACTTTGTTGCCTAAACCTAACTGTGGCGGTTCCTAAACATTCACCACATTTTACAATATTTTCAGCTGTGTCTCACACAGATAGATAGAATAGAGTCCCTTTTGTGTCAATATCACACACCAAAGAGCATAACAAAGCATCCGTATTTGATGACCTGGGAATAAGAATAGGTTAGGGAAACGTAGTGGACCATTTAGCAGCTAAAGAGACAGATATTTTTCTCAGGAGTTGGTGGATACTAAACAAGAGCTTAAGGGACAGTGAATATCGGACTTTCATCGATCATGTGGCCACAGGCATTAATCCAAATAAACGCTAATATTGTTCTCTAACTACTGGATGTGTTAAAAGCATGCACAACTACCCAAATGGTCCTTTAAAGTTACATACACATTAAATATAGTAAACTGAAGTTCTTCAGTTTTGTACTAATCTGGTAAAAAAAAAAGATCCGTCTTGCTTTGCTTGCAGATTTGTAGCATTTTAAAAAAGTTTTGGTGGATATTTCCCCTGATGTAACGGAGCAAATGGCACAGGAGCGTCCAGCCTGCTGTGATTGGCCTGTGTGGAGGAGGAGGAGGCTGCAGCGAGCAGTGGCAGCACAGGTTCAAGCTGAGCTTCTGTTATCTGACAGAATGAAAAGGAGAGGATGAAAGGAGTAACACAAGGAGAGAAGTCAGTGAAACAGCACAGCAGTGTGACAATTAGAGCTGAGCAACATTTCAACAATAAGACTGCCTTTCCGGCTGAATGTTCATTGACATATTGACCTTTTGCCATCAGTCAACACAGTTGCGTTGTAAACGTGTAAATGGATAATTACTGTAATAAACTGCTGTTTGGGTGTGAAACAATGGTGAGATGTAATACACGCTTTATTTGTGAGTATCATAACAATACTTTACTCTGAACCAGAGTTGGGTATAACACATTACAAAGTAACACGTTAGAGTACTTTGATTAGTTTTTGCAGTAACGAGTAACCTAACGCGTTAGTTTGCTGTTTGAGTAATCAAATACTTAAGTACATTTTCAAACAAGACATCAGTTACTTCTGTTACTTTTAGAACGCTGGTCCTTCAGCTCTGAAACAGCAACGGCTGTCGTTTGGTTCTAATAACGGAGATAACATTAAACCTATCAGTCTGAAAGAAGCCACGGAGCTTGTGGCTCGCTACGTGGTCGGAGAAATGCTGCCATTGTCTACGGTGGAGTCTAAATAGGTGGAGTAGGACCAAGGCCGTAACTACCATTGAGCACACCGAGGTCATGACCTCGGTATTTTTCTGACCTAAATGAATGAATAAAATGAAAATAAAAATAAACCATTTAATTTGTGCGGTGAAAGTACGTGGGAGGATCGATGGAAGGTGATTGAGTGACTCTCTCTTCTCCATAATGACAATTATAAAAAAGAAAATTCTGGTACTCTTGTTTGATCAACGCACTTGCGCGTTTTAGTGGGGCGACTCGAGCACCTGTCAGGCTGTCACTCAGCCTGTCTGAAGCAGGCGTGGACAGCAGTCAGCGATCGAGTCAGGTAACTGAACTAAAATCATTTCAGTGTGGGCTGCTTGCTTGCTTCTTGTAATTCTTCTAACAAGAGGCATTCAGTGTGGGCTGCTTGCTTGCTTCTTGTAATTCTTCTAACAAGAGGCAGTGGCTGGCTGTAAGTTACTTGCATGAAGTAATATTGCAATGAATGAATGAAACATATGAAACGTTAGCAAATGTTAGCTAGGTAACGTTAGCTTGCTATTTTAACCCTATGGGCCCGAACGACGCATAGTGCGTCCAAATTCACACCTGTTCTTCTCTATGGATTTTCTCTGCGACTGTTCGTCATAGCGAGAAGTCATGCATATTACCTGAAACAGCGGAACCGTAGCTTTCCGACAAGACCACTTGTCGGTAGTCCAATGTTTTCACAGCGAAAAAAAATGATAAAGCTACACTAAAATGATGTATAACAAAGCTTTCATACAGCTTTGCACACACATTACTCTTGGATGGATTATTTGCGAATGCAGACTCGCACAGAAATGCCACACATATCACATGAAAGCGCAGGACCAGAGCTTTCCAGTGATACCACACACATCATTGTGCTGTCATCCAATCACGCCACAAATTGAGATCAATTGTCAACCTGGCGAATTTCTTTACAATCCATTATACAGATCTTGTTATCAGTCACTTCATATAATGAGGATCTATCCACATTTGTAGTCCAGCTTTCAAGATGCAAATATCTCCATATTGTCCAGTTGACACTCCATCAAACTTTGTATGACAAGACCAGCGCACTTCACCTTT